>NC_061822.1:11429697-11432197 GCF_019202785.1 Penaeus chinensis
GTGTGTGTGTGTGTTGCTCCTGATGAGGGGGATGGATAGATGTGATGTTATGTTATATATGTTTTCCTGCCTTTTTCCCCTTGGTATAGCGAAGACAAGTTATAAAATCGTGCTTGTTGGCTTAGTGATCCAAAAATATAATCATTAGTTTTACCTGAACCCTTCAGGCCTTATTCATTTCAGTTTACAAATGTCATCTCAACCAACTTGCGTCCATTTTTAAAAGTTTTATAGTATGAAAGTTATATATATATATATATATATATATATATATATATATATATATATATATATATATATATATCACTAAATTGAAGTATTGAACTATACGAAAAATAAATCAGTGAAGTTTGACACCTTGATCACTAATTTGGGTGATGCATTTAACATTAATACAAATCAGGAAACAACAGACTGAACCTTTAACTGATTACAGTTAACTTATTATGTACAATAAGCCTGAACAGAATAACTATCAACTTTATCTAATCAATATAAATGAACGGCAACTTCATACATAAAGCTTAAATTTAACCTACATCCAAAAGAGCACTTTGCAAAATAATTGATTAACAAAATAAAGTTGAATTCTATGATCCTCCCCCATTCTTTTATGACGTCAGCATTTCTGCGAAATTTTAACTGGTTGGTTTGATGACGTCAGCGGTGTTGCCATATTCCAACGCTTGTAAATCATATTTGTTGACAATTATGGTTTGGGTATTTTTTTTAACGTTATAAACCTGATCCTGCATTATCATTATTGTAAATATCGTCGCTACTTCTCGTATTCTCATCATGATTATCGCCCTTCTTGCAATGTTTATCATTCGTTTTACGTCGGTGACCAGTGTTATCATTGTTATTAAATTACGTTAGAACAATCCTTATCCTCCTCATTATCAACTACAACAATCTTACTACTGATTCTAATATTAGTATTGCCTATTATCGCCATCACGATAAAGCCGTGAAGTTTTTAAGATAAAAAAAAAAAAAAAAAAAAAAAAAAAAAAAAAAAAAACGAGTAATGTTATTATATCTTTGTTTTGAAATTTTAGTTTCATTTAGGTTTTGAGGCTTAACTGATTATCTTTCAGTATTACTGGGTAGTGATTACTCGTTTTAAATTGATAACTCATTATATATATTTGTCTTCTTTTTCTGTGTTTTATCTACCTTTTAGTGCAAATTTATAATCGAAAATGGGGATAATTCCACCTGAAAACATAGAGGTACATATGAAATCTTGTCTCTTGACAAAAATAAACACTGAGAAGAAAAATGAGCAAGTACAGGTAAATAAAATAATGATAATGAGAGGGGACAGTGGGTATGGAAACAAAGACTAACGTACGTAAACTTAATAAAGCCGTTAAACTAATCAATCTCCTTTCTCTCCCTCTCTCTTCTAGGTAAGTTGCGTCGTTGGGCATCTACGTCGCAAAACGTAACTCGTCGCGGGTGATGTACTTATCAACTTATCTTTTCTCTTCCCGGCGCCTCTTGACCACTTGCCAGACTCTTCCCCCCTCCTCCCTTCCCCTTAAACCATTCCCCTTAACCCTTCCCACTGAGTGTTTGCCAGGATTCAACCCCACCTCCTCCCCCTCCCAACCTTCCCCTACCGCCACCCGCGAGTGCCTGCCAAAGCCCCCCTCCCACCCCATTACACACAACCCATCCATGCAGTTTCTTTTCCTGTGAAAGTCTTTCCTTCCTCCCCCCCCCCACCCCTTTCTTATATCTCCCCTCTTCGGCATCTCCCTTTCCCTTGATCTGTCCATCCTAACCACTCCCTTTCAACAAACGTCTTTCTTCTCATATCCTTAAACTTCTTCTTTCGTAGCCTTTGTCTCGTCTAACTTCTCCTTTCCCCTCCCTTCCCCTCCCCTCCATACTCTCTCGTTTCCTTCAATCACTCTCTTCTTCTTCGCTTGTCAAGGACTCCCTACCCCCCCTCATTCAGTTACTCATTCGCTCCCTCTCCAGCCACATTCCCTCTTTTTAGCCAATTCTTCTCTTCCCCTTCTTCCTTGCCCCTCCCCCCCCCCCCCCCCATCGCCATCCACTCCCTTCCCCCCTTTCATCCTCTTTCAGTCTCACCCTCATGCACCCTCCACCACGCCCTGTTCCTCCTCTTAATCCCATAACCCCCTTTTCCATCAACCCCCTCTCCTCTGTTACCCTCCTCCTTTCCCCCTTCTCCTCCCCCTCTCCCCCTACCCTTCCTCCTTCCCCCCTCTCCCACTACCCTTCCTCCTTTCCCCCTCTCCCACTACCGTTCTTCCCTCCCCCCTCCACCCTCCTCCCAACCCTTCCTTCCCCCTCCATCCTTTCCCCTACCCTCCCCTGCCGTCTTAAAAGGCGTTTGACGCGCCAGACCCCTCTCGCCGAAGACATTAGCGGCGCCATCATTAACCCCCGAGTTATGGCGGCGATTACGTGTCCTCTCGATTCTCGATGGGGGGGCGGGGGTAGGGAGCCTCTCGTTCCTCTC
>NC_061822.1:11444697-11447197 GCF_019202785.1 Penaeus chinensis
CCATAAAAAAAAAAATAAAAATAAAACAATCTTTCCACTCCCTTTTTCTTTTTTTTCTTTTCCTCCTTCTTCTTTCTTCTCGTCTTCGTTTTTTCTTGTAAAAGGGGGGGAAAACGGGGGGTGGAGCAACAAAAATTTTTTTTTTAATTTTTTTTTTTTTGTTATACGTTCTCCTTTCTTGACCTTTTTTTTCCTCTGACGGGCTTTATTTTTCTTAATTTTTTTCTTCTTCTTTCTGCTTTCGTGTTCCTAAAAAACTGAAAAGGATGAGAGAGAAGGATAATTAATTTTCAGTTTTTCCTCTTATTTTTTTCCGAGGGAAAGGAGAAGACGAAGAGGGGAGGAGAGAGAAAAGAAAAAAAGGAATGTTTACGAAAGAGAGATAGGAAAGAATGTTAGAAGAGGAAGAAGTGAACAGAAAAACGGCATGCTTACGAAAAGAGAACTGATAAGGAAAGGAGGAGAACAATGAAAGAAGGGGAGACGAAGAAATTGATGAGAGATACTTGAAAATTGGAAGAAATTTGGGAAGAGTACAGGAAGACAGAGTATTTACGAACGAAAGAGAGAAGAACACGAAGATAACAAAATAAGATGTAAAGAGATAAGGAACGAAAGAGAAAGAGGAGAAGGAAGGGAGAACAGAAGAAACAGAGAAATGAGATTCACGAATGAAAGAGACAAGAGAAGCTGTAATAAAAATAAGATAAAATGTCTTCACGAACGCAAGAAGGAAGAAAGAAAGGAGAAGAAAAGAAGGAGTAGAGAGGAGAGAGAAGAAAAAGAGTCTGTTTACGAACGCGAGAGTCATTTCATTTATCCGCAGAGCTTTCTTGAAGACCCAGGGACGTGTGTCTTTGTAGTTAAAAGGGATTATGTTCGGCAGTGTAGTGTCTGTGAAGAAGTGTAATGAATTTTGTGTCTTTAATAATGCCAGTGATTTATATTCAGTTGTAAGGGAGAGATAGAGTTATACGATTTCCATATCAATGGCCGGCTTAACATTTAATATATATTAATGTTATATAGTGTAGATTTTTTTTTTTTTTTACCTAAAACATGTTTCTTCATCATAAACAACCTCTCCATTCTTACCTACTTATCTAATGTTATATCATGGTGCATTATATCATATTACATTTAATCAAATTATATCATATAATATCAAATCATAATGCAGCATACCTAATTATATTACATCATTCAGATAATCATATTGCTTTATATGGAATTATATCACCTGCATTTTATCCATATTACATTGCATTATAATTACATCACTCTACATCCCCGCTTTTATCATCTAATTATCTCTTTTGGAGGCCTGTTAATAATGCTCATTTTGCTCCAGTACGTTTTAGCACAAAGAGTACAAAGCAATTCGTTCTTGATGTTAATGCACTGTCGTCTTCAATGTCCGCAAATTACGTAACTCTTAAACGTTCTCAAAATGTTTCGTCTACTGTGGCTAATTTATGATCGTTTTCGGAATGTTTCGTCTGTTGTAAGTTATAATTATTTTATATTAGTGTTCTAATTCATAAATATTTATATTATGCAGTTTTGTATTCTGTTAATGCGTTTTTGTATTTCTGTTTCATTTTTAGATGTTCTTTTTTATCAACGCTTCTTTTGAAATGAACAGACGAATGTCATGGTTATCTTGATTATTCTCATAGCGATAACTATCAAGATCCTTTGTAGGAAAACCCATGAAATGCTAATTATATCTAAATAGACTATCGTAGTCACACACACACACGCGCGCGCGCGCACAGACGTATGTACACACGCAGACACAAAACATAAACACACACAAGTATAACGGTCACCAACATTCGGCGAACGTCTCTACCTGAGCGAACGAATTGCAGGCGAATTGCAACTCCTCTGCAACAGCGCCATTTCGTGTAAGAGGCGATCGAAATTCCCAAAACACTTCCACTCGTTGCCTCTGTTGCAGAAATGACCGTCCTTCCTTTTCAACGAAATGTCTGCTCAGATGGTTGAAAATGCAAGGATGGAGCGAGTTGGAAGCCCCGCTTCAACACCCCCCCCCCTACCTACCCCTTCCATCGGTCCCTCCCTCTCCCCTCTCCTTCCCTACTACCCCTTCTCTCCTCCTTCTGCCCTTCTTTCTCACCTTCCTCCTCCCTCCTTCTTCTTCCTCCTTCCTCCTCATTGCCCTTCCCCTAACTACCCTTTCTCTCCTCCTGCTGCCCTTCTTCCTCCTCCTTCCTCCGTTCCATTGCCCTTACCCGGAACCCTTACCCCCCCCCCCCCCTCTCTCTCTCTCTCCACACGCACCCCGCTTCAGCCTTGGATCTCATAAATCACTCCAACCCTACCCCCCTCCCCCATCCTCCACTAAACTGCCCATCCCCGTTGTATCCATCCTGCCTCCTCCTCTACCTACCCCCCCTCCCCCTCTAAACCCTCACTGCCTACGTCGTCACACGTACCCTCCCCCCTCTCTCCCCCCAGCCTTCTATTTCTCCTG
>NC_061822.1:11452197-11457197 GCF_019202785.1 Penaeus chinensis
GAAATAAGAGTGGATAGAAAGTGGAAATAGTAAATAAGTTTATGAAAAGGAAAAAAATAAATAAAAAGAGGAAGATTATGGAAGTGAGTTTATGAAAAGGAAAACAAAAAAGATAAATAAAAAATAAAGATGGAAGGAAAAAAATAAAGAAGTCGATAAACAAACATTGAAATTTCATTAGTGCTTTATTTTTCTCTTTCCTTCGTCGTTTCTGCCTTTTCTCTTTCTCCTGCATCCCTACCTTCTTTGTTTCCACTTGCTTCACTTCGGCCTTCTTCTCTTATTCCTCCTCCATTCCTCCCAATCTCTTCCCCCTAATCCCTTCATCCATCTTCCTTCCTTCTCCTCCTACTCCTCCTCCTCCTCCTCGTCCTCCTCCTCCTCCTCCTCCTCCTTGTTCCCTCCCTCTCCGCCGCCCCTCCTTCCTCCACACATCCTGTTTCCCACTCTAACCTCCTCCCTCCCCAACTCCTTCCTCCCCACTACCACCTCTTCACCCCTCCTTCCCCTCCCTCCTACTCTTCCTCCTCCCCACCTCCACCTCTTTCCTCCTCCTTCAGAAATTGGCTTTTACTCCAATTGGTTCCTCTCTCTCTCTCTCTCTCTCTCTCTCTCTCTCTCTCTCTCTCTCTCTCTCTCTCTCTCTCTCTCTCTCTCTCTCTATCTATCTATCTCTCTCTCTCTCTTTCTCTCTCTCCACCTCCTTCTCCATCTCCCTCTTCATCTCTCTCTCTCTCTCTCTCTCTCTCTCTCTCTCTCTCTCTCTCTCTCTCTACTTGTCTGTCTGTCTCTCTCTCTCTCTCTCTCTCTCTCTCTCTCTCTCTCTCTCTCTCTCTCTCTCTCTCTCTCTCTCTCTCTCTCTCTCTCTCTCTCTCTCTCTCCTTTGAGGGAATGTACCGTCTTTGCGCTGTCTCTCGCATGTCTTATTATGTGTTGTTTAGAGGCGAGGCAGGAGGGAGGGGGGAAGATGGGGAAATGGGGAGTGGGGGTTGCGGTTGAGAGGGGGAGGGGAAGGGGGAAATGGGGAGGGGGAGGGGGAAATGGCGAGTTGGGGTATGTGGATGAGAGGGGGAGGGTGGGATGAAGAAAGAAATAGGTAGAAGAGAAGAATAGGGGGAGAGGATAAAGACGGATAAGGGGGAGGAGGAGGTAAAGCAGGAAGAATGAGGGAGATAAGGCAAAGGGGAAGGAAAGGAACGGTATGAGGAAGAAGAGACTTGATAAAAAGGAGACTATGAATTAAGAGAAAAAAGGGGGGGGAAGGAAGAGAGAAAGGGGAGAGGAGAAAAAGATAAGGGAAGAAGAAGGGGGCAGCGTTAAGAGAGATGTTGAATTTAAAGAGAATTAGGAAGAAAAGAAAAGGATAGAAGAAAAAGGGAAAGAAAGCAGAGAAGTGAGGAGGAAAAAGAGGAGGGGGGAGGAGGAAGACAACCGAATAAGTTGATGGAGCGTGGAAGAAGAAGGAGAGGAAAAGAGGGGGAAGTGAAAATAAATAAAGTGAGGCGAAATAACGAGTCAAATAGAGAGAAGAGAGGAAGAAGGGGAGAGAGAGAGACAAACGATAAGAATATAAACAGAGAGGATAAGAGTAAAAGGAGAGAAGAAAGAGATAAATAGATCAGCAAATCATAAAGAAGACAGATCAAAGATAGGCCACGAGAGTGAGAAACTGAAAAGAGCAGAGAAACATAAAGAGTAAATCAGGTGTAAAGGGGAAATCAAAGTGATTCTCAGGAGGAAGGGGAGAGCGACGAATGAAAGAATAGAGAGACAGACAGACAGAGAGAGAGAGAGGAAGAGAAATAGACAGAAATAAAGATTACTGCAAAATCATTACGACTTTCCTTTCAGGGTTCTTAGAAAGGCGGTGGAGAGGGAATCAGATGAAGACTGGAATGTATATTTGAGAATGTGGATTAAAGACGGGAATTACAGGAGAAAGGAGAGGAAAATGATACAAAGCTGAAGAGACAATGGTATAAGTGAATTAGTAATCTTGACACCGATTAAGGTTAAAGTTAAGAGAAAAGAGAAGGGAAGAAAGGTATATACATTTACATAAAATATGGTTAGTGTTTATACATATGTGTATGTATATATATATATATATATATATATATATATATATATATATATATATGTGTGTGTGTGTGTGTATATATATATATATTTATTTATTTATGTATATATATATATATATATATATATATATATATATATATATATATATATGCGGCAATGGGAAAATACAATATGCAATCTTCTGAAAAAGAAAGGAAAAAAGGGTGTGTTTTACAAATCATTCTCCTAAATCAATTGAGTCCTAATTTGCCCATTTCACTATTAAAGAGTTTTTTAGACTCTTAGAATCCCTGGGTTATAAAGCCTCCAAAACAGAATATACATATATGCAAAAAGACCAAAATAAATGAAATGAAAATAAAAAGGAATTGGAAATTCCTCGTTGGAGCCCTACCTTCATAACAGCTGGCTCCTTCAAGAGTCCCAGACGGTGTTTTGTTTTTAATTGAACATTCCTAGACACAGGAGTCAATAACCCAGCCACATATTGTTTCGTTATATTATGTTGTTTTTATGCTGTTGGTTTATTGGATTTTCGTTTGCGTTCTGCTTTGATTGCTGAACTGTTCGAGTTCCGATATGGAAAGTTTTCCCCTGGATTTTAGAGGTGGAGGAAGTCATATACATGCCCACACTCTCACTCTCTCTCTCTCTCTCTCTCTCTCTCTCTCTCTCTCTCTCTCTCTCTCTCTCTCTCTCTCTCTCTTTCTCTCTCTCTCTCTCTCTCTATATATATATATATATATTTATATTTATATATATATATATTTATATATATATATATATATATATATATATATATATATTTATATATATAATATATATATATTTATATATATTTATATATATATATATATATGGATGTATATATGTGTGTGTGTGTGTGTGTGTGTGTGTAATAAGAGAGAGATAAAAAGAGAGAGATTCACACACACACACACACACACACACACACACACACACACACACACACACACACACACACACACACACACAGATTTGTGTGTGTGTGTGTGTGTTTGTATGCATATATATATATGTATATATATATATATATATATATATATATATATATATATATATATACATATATATATATATATATATATATATATATATATATTCTGATGACGATAAAACCTGTTTGAAGAATATAATTAAAATATAATAAATGGGTCAATCTAATTGTCAAATGAACAATTACAGAATCTCATTAACCAATCGAACCCTTTAATGACTATGTTAATCAACATCATAAGTGACTTAGACATTTGCTAATTAGTTCACTCGTTAGTATGATGTTTTATGAATAAGTGAGACTAACTTCAGGTGCAACTTATATGTAGCTCCAGATGTAAGATATTACATTACATTATTACAAGTTTTAAATATAACTTATAATTGAGTTTAGATGTAAGCTACGACTAGTGTTAGAAACATCACATAACTAGCCATAAATGTATTCTTTAGCTGGAGTTATGCTTTAAGATTACCGAATAGACTTTCAAAATAGCATATAACTAGTTTCAGATAGAAGCCATTACCAGCTGTTAATACAACTGTGGCCAACTTTGGCTTGGCATACCTTACGTGCCAAAAAAAAAATTTCAAAACATCTTTGCGACTATTACGAAAATCATTACCCTTATCCCTCTTCCCCTCCCCCTCCTCCTACCCCACCCCCCCTCCCCCAGTCAACCCTTTCTTTCACTCTTTTCCCCCAACAAATACCGATCTCTCCCACCATCTATCTCACCATCCTATCTCCACCATTCTATCTCCACCATCCTCTCTCCCCCACCATATCTCCTCCATCCTATCCCCCAGCCCCTATCAGTAAACTCCGTGCCCCTTGCCCCCCCGCCAGGAAGGCCCCGCCTACCTTGTTAACCCGCCCCCATCCACCCACCAACGCAATTCCCGTTCCTCTATCTTCCCTTTCATCCTTATCAACCCATCTCCTATTTCCCATCTTGTTCCTTATCGCGCATTCCCCATCTTTCCCCCACCATTCCACCTTCCTCTCATTCTTCCATCTTTTCCCCTATCTTGCCTCTCTGCTCACTTCTCCTTCCCCATCTTCTTCCGCACCTTCCCCATCTTCTTCCGCACCTTCCCCACCCACCTAGCTAGCACGTTGCGAACACATCCCACACCCTCCCCACCTCCCATACCCTCCTGCTTCCTCACCTTCCCCATGACCCCATCCCTGCCATCCCCCCTCCCATTCCCCCATCCGTTACCCCCCCCCCCCTTCCATCATCCCTGCCCCCATCCCCTCATCCGCGCCAACCGCCCTCCCAACTACCCTCCCCCTCCCTACGTCCCACCATCCCTCTCCTCCCCGCTATCCCTCCCACCTTCCGCCATCACTCTCCTCCCGACTACCCCCCCCCCCCCCCAAATACAAAAGAGGATGCGTCGAAGGAAAAGGAAGAAAAAAGGAAAAAAATGCCTGTACCAAGACCTAGATTCAAGGAGGCGGGATTTGATCAATAGTGGGTTTTTGTGAGGAGGAGAAAATGCGGATATTGAGACCAAAACACAATGGAGAAGAAGGGGGAGGAGGAAGAGGAGAAGAAGGATGTGGAAGAAGAAGAGGAGAAGGAGGTGGAAGATGATGATGAGGAGGAGGAGGTGACAGAGGAGGAGGAGGAAGAAGAGGAGGTGGAGGAGGAGGAAGTGGAAGAGGAGGAGGGAGAGGGGGAGTATAAAGGCAGGAAGAAAAGATAAAGGATGTAAAACAGAAGCAGGAGGGACGAGGTTGTAATATGTACACGGAGAGACAATGAACTAGGAGGAGATGGAGGAAGGACAAGGAGACAGTAGGGGGTAGCATCACACACATTAAAAAAAAAAAAAATGAAAAACAAAAATGGAGAGGATAAAATGCAGGATCTGGAGGAGGAGCGCGGTGG
>NC_061822.1:11469697-11472197 GCF_019202785.1 Penaeus chinensis
AATTCCTGGGATGATTTTTTATTATGGGACCGAGGGAATGAAAACGACTGTTGCTTCACTTATTTGTCAGAAGAATCATATGACGGGAAGGCTGTGTCACTTCAGTTATTCTGCGAGGAGTTGATATGTCTAGGCACACACACTTGCACATGTACACGTGTGCGTGTAAATCCATATGGCATGTATACAACACATGTATATATGTATATATATGTATATATATATATATATATATATATATATATATATATATATATATATATATATACATGATACATACTCACGTACGCTCATACCCTTGTATACAGATATTATATATGTGTGTATATGTATATATATACATATATATAAATGTGTGTGTGTGTGTGTGTGTGTGTGTGTGTGTGTTTGTGTGTGTGTGTGTGTGTATATATGTATATCTATATACATATACATATACATATGTATACATACACACACACACACACACACACACACACACACATATATATATATATATATATATATATATATATATATATATATATATATATATATATATATGTATGTGTGTGTATATATACATACATATATATATATATATATATATATATATATATATATATATATATTTATATTATATATACATACATAAATGTATATGTATACGTGTGTGTGTGTATCGATGGATGGATACATATTTGTTTGTGCGTCGATGAGTCTCTGTCTCTCTCTCTCTCTCTCTCTCTCTCTCTCTCTCTCTCTCTCTCTCTCTCTCTCTCTCTCTCTCTCTCTCTCTCTTCTCTCTCTCTCTCTCTATTATATCTGTCTGTCTCTCTCTCTCTCTCTCTCTCTCTCTCTCTCTCTCTCTCTCTCTCTCTCTCTCTCTCTCTCTCTCTCTCTCTCTCTCTCTCTCTCTCCCAAGAAGGAAAATAGGATGAAAATGCAGTTCACACCAGAGAGAAAATATAGTTTGTCATCTTTGTGGCAATTCTTTCGAAGTTCCATTCTAAGGAAATTCAATTTGATCCGGTCAGATTCTTCAAGGACCAAATCGCCCTGTCTGAGGAGGATATTGGCTTAGCCCGAAGGCCTCGCCAACCCGCAATATCTACTCTCCTTCAGGATATTGTGTCCTGCTATGGCCTGGCCCTTCCCTCTCCTTCGCCCCTTCGACTTTTCCTAGCCCTGTCCCTTGCTTCTCTGTCCCTCTCCATCGCTCTATCCTTCTGCCGTATCTATCCGTTTTTGTATTTACCTTTTTCCCTCTCTTTCCGTTACTCTTCCTCTCTTCATTTTTCTCTTTTTCGTGACACTTTCTTTGTATGTCCTTTCCACCCCTTCATATCCTTCCTTCCTTATATCCTTCTTCCCTTCTCTCTCGTTATCTTCCTCCCCCTCCCCACCTACCCCTGTCTTTCTGCGTCTTTTATATTTGTTATTCTTCTTTTCTCCCTCTCTTTATACCCCCTTCCCTCCCGTGTCTCATTCCTATCCCTCCTCATACATCTCTCCTCCTTCCTTCTGCCACTCTCATTTCTGTCTTTATTCTAGCCTCCTTTTACCCTTCCTTCTCCCTTTTCCTTTCTCCCTTTCTCTCCCTCTCCTTCTCCCCTTTTTCGGTCTTCAATAGTACACTAGCAGTACGGAAGAAAAAAAATGGAAATAATTATATCTTTGTTTTACTGATAACTATCTTTTTTTCTTTCTTTTTCTCCTCCGAAAGTTTCTAGACGGAAAATTTAAATACTTTACCACCGTTTTCTTTACATTCTTTTCCCACTCCCTACTAGCGAATACTAAAAAAAAAAATACCATATCCATTCTCATTTAGTTTTCAGATTTTTTAAATTATTATTATTATTGCAATCATTACCATTCTACTTAGGTATCAATTCTGTCACTTCCTTCCAACTATTGGCAAGGTCAGATTTTTTTTTCTTTTTCACTTATTATCCGTTATAACAGCAATCAGCAGCAGCAACATCTATGATAATTCTCATACTCATATTTATAATTAATGAACAACTTATTCGTGCTACCGTTATTACTACTATTATCTATATCATAATAGATATCTTCATCGTCGTGGCTATATATTCTCGTGATTATTATTACTATTGTCATGGATATCAATCTTGTTACCGTTATTTTTGTTTTCAATATTGATATCATCATCAACATCAGTATTAGTACTGTTGTCATCATTATTAATATCAATATCGTGATTATCATGTTTTTTTTTAATTATTATTATCATTATTATTGCCATTATCACTATCATCAGTAGTTATCATTATTTTGCGTCATTATCATCATTGTTGTTATTCTCAAACATCTTCATTCGTGTTATTATCTTTTTCATAATTATCATTAAATCCATTTTCATAAATCATTTCTCTCCCTCTTCCGAATCAGAAATGTCTAGAGTAAAAACATAGAAAAAAAATAGATCAACAATTAAAAAAAACAATGAGAAGAAATCGAAAGAAATGTATAAATGTTATCACAACAATACCGA
>NC_061822.1:11504697-11509697 GCF_019202785.1 Penaeus chinensis
GGGTGAATCTCCTGTGAATGGGAAGGACCAATAATGTTAGACTGTAGCGCAGGATGGGAGAAGGGGGGGGGGGGGCGGGTGAAGAAGGGAGGGGAGAGAGGAAAAAAAGATGAAGGGAAAGAAGGAAGTGGAAAGGAGGGGTGGGGGGGGGGCGGGTGAAGAAGGGAGGGGAGAGAGGAAAAATTTATGAAGGGAAAGGAGAAAGTGGAAGGAAGGAGGGGGAAGGGAGAAGTGGAGAGGAAAAGAAGGGGAAGAAAATATAGGAAAGGGAGGGGGATAGAGGGGACGCAGAAAGTGGTAAGAGCAGATAAGAAGATGTGAAGGGGAAGAGGAAGGAGTGAAAAAGTGAGAGAGGGAGAAAAAAAAAAAAGATCAAGAGAAGAATGGGGGAGATAATGAATAAGAGAAAATAATGGTAAAAGGGAAAAAGAAAGATATGAAGATAGTGGTAAGGGGGAATAGAACAGAAGTATGAAAGGGGGGAGACAGGAAAAGTGGTGAAGTAACAAAGGGACGAGAGGAGAGAGAAAACGTAAGAAGGCAGAAAGTGAGACGAGATGAGCAAAAAGAAGAAACTCATAAAACCCAGGTGGACGATACTTTAACAGAAACTTTAAATTCGTTGATAAAGAATCTTACCAAAATCCCTGTAGAAATATATACATTTTTTTATGTTTTCTGCGGCCAAACCAAGGCATATTTCCGTATCCTTTTTAATGGATAGGAAACTGGAGCTGCAATTTGTGTCAGAGAATGTTATGATATAAATCGCCAAAAATTCCCACCGTCTCGGTAATTTCGTCGCGATGTTATAAATGTCCCACGCAACCAATGCGACTGCATTTGGTTAGACATTTTGGAACATTTAAGTAGCAGACTTGCATTAAAAAAAAAAAAAAAAAAAAAAAAAAAGGCGGCAAATTATATTAACGGATATTTCACAACACTTTGAATTACACGAGTCCTCCGTCTATTCAAAAGAAATTCAGTAGTGAAGTGAAGTGTTAGATACGGTCAACAGTTAATGGATTCTATTATGCGACTGTGTTAAACTGGGCGGAAAAGTGCTTTATTGTGTTGCAGTAGGAACTCGTCTTTCGTGAAAATGCTCGCGGTTATTCGTAGCGTGATACTGTTCAGAATTCTAATCGCTAAATTCCTCTCCATATTCGTTTGGTACTTAATAGTACCAAACAAACGAAAAAATCGCGCATTATTGATTTTTCTCTTTTTGTGTGTGTGTGTATTTTCACGTAGATTCGTCAGCCATTTTTGTAGAAAACCATTTTTCTTGTATCTTTTATTTTTAATTTCACTTATCTCTTCTTAATCTGACTTCCCTGCAGGTGGTTTGTACTTTCTAAGCAAAGGCGTGGTTTCGTGGCATCCAACTGAAGCGCCGAGAAACAGGATTGATAATTTTATCTGCCCTGATTTCAGTACACAATACTTTACAACTTTAGTGTCTCCAGCCTCCCCGATACCGTCTGGAATATACATGATAAAGTTTTCTGTGTTCTCCAAGATCACACTGTTTTATTCCATCTAGACTTTATGACCATACATTGACCTGGCTTGACCTCTCGCAGGATGTACCTGGGACCGGTTTGGTCAAGTTTACACGCCCTGACGCTGTGCTGGTAAGGTTCAAGTGACCTAAAAAATGCACCGCCTCTACTGCAGCCACAAACCAACAACTACAATAACGATGCATGAAATTATGGAGCTAGAAGACGGTTGATACCTAGAGAGCAGGGCCAACAGGATTTCTAAATGGTCTAATATTTTTAACTTTATAAGTTCGAAGGGGGAAGAAGGAAATGTTCTTCTAGGTATCAACCTCTTCTGCCTTCAGAGATTGTCACTCAAGCCACACCTTTCACTGGACGTCAACCTGTCAGTTTCCCCCACCACCTCTCCACTAAACTGCCTGCCTACCAGACTATTTCCCCTCACTTTTTTCACTCGTTTTCTTACACACTCGTTCTCTCACTCGGCCCTCTCCTTAACCGCGTTTTCTCACTCCCCTCTCCTCCCACACTTTCCTCTCAACCTTCTTTTTTCTTCTATCAGCACCTGTGGCTCTCTACACACCCTCCCATGGCTTCAGCGCACCAATTATGTCTTGGAATGTAAACACGACTCGTTGGCACATATGTCTCCAGCACCCCTTTCTTGCACAACGGGGCTTGTCTCTGTCTTAACCACTTGTGCGTCTCTGTTTCAGAAAGGTTCCTTTTGGGTAGGGTTAATCTATGTGCGTATATGTGCGTGTCTGTATCTGTATGTGCGTGTACGTATTTCTCCGAGATCCATTCCTTCATCCCCTTTCAAACTAACAACACTTTTTGCAGGTTTTCTCTCACCCAAAGGAAAAAAAGGGGATGGGCGTTATAAGGTCCCACGAGACAGGCTAAAAGCAACAGCTCTGTGAGAACTAATCCATGTGCACACGCCTTCGTTTCCCCAATTCCTTATGCCTTCCCCGTTCACTCCCCTCCCTCACCCCTCCTCTTACTCCTTCCATTCAGCCCTTCCCTTCCCCTCGCTTAACACACTACAAAGCAGAAAAAGAGCGCCCTTCCCCTCTCCCCCCTCCCCTCCTCCTTTGCCTCAGCCCCCCCACCTCCGGGCAAACACATGATCACCTCAACAGAACTGAGTTCCGCACACGTAGATTTGATTCCCTCTCCGTTGACGGTTCTCGGGCCTCAACTTTTGCGCGATGAGAGATCAAAATGGAAGTTCCTCTGACTGGATTAAAATGTCGGATTCGAATAGCTGTTGCCGGTGTTGTTACGGTTCTCCTTGAAACAGAATGAGCGCAGAAGCTGTATCGCCCCCTCTCGCACAGCACTTGCACTCACCTCTTTGCACTTATGTCTTGCCCCCTTTTCTCCCCTCTCTTCAGCACCTAATGCCTCTCTCTATGCAGCACTTAACACACAGCAATTAACCATCCCTGTGCAGCACTTGACAACTCTCTGCAGCACTTTTAATACCTCTCCAAAGCACTTGATCTGATATCTCTAAAACCTTCCTCTTGTAAAGCACGGGCCTTAATTGGTGTCTAGGTGTTTGTGTGTTTTAGGTGTGAAGTGTTACCATTTTGGATGTGTTACTGGTGCTATGGCTTCCAAGGGGTTGAGAAAGCAGCCTCCTGGGAGCCATTACCCTCTGCTAATGAACAGTAAATCACGTTGTTTTTTTATGACTTAGTGCATCACTGTAACTGGTCATTCGTTTGTTATTGTTTAGATTTTGAAAATGAGTATTGATATAGTGTTCTGAAGAATTGTATTAATGATGTGATAAACATAAATTTTAAAGTGGATATACGCATACTCTGAAAATCTGCATTTTTGCATCAAAAAATAAATGAAACAATTAAACAGTCCCTGGTATATTCATATGCATTATCACATATCAGTACATAATCAAAATGTGCATCACACGTACACACACACACACACACACACACACACAGACACACACACACACACACACACACACACACACACACACACACACACACACACACACACACACACACACACAAATACCGTGGTGTTCCTTTCCTTGTGAGGATTATAACATATGCATATATAGACAGTTAGTTATAAAGATGCGCAAATATACAGATGGATGGTCGGATGGATGAATAATAGATAGTTAGCTAAATAGATGGAAGGAATGATGGATGGATGGATGGATGGATGGATGGATGGATGGATGGATGGATGGATGGATGGATGGATGGATGGATGGATGAATGGATGAATAAATAGATAGATAGTTAAATAAATGGACGGATGGATGGATGGATAAATAGATAGATAGCTAGATAGATGGACGGATGGATGGATGAATGAATGGTTAAATAAATAGGTAGATAGATGGGTGGACGGACTGATGGACGGACGGCTGGATGAATGGTCGGATGGACGGATAGATGGATGGGTAGAGAAAAAGATAAGCAGATGGACAAATGGATGTACGGACGAATGGATAGATAGATAGATAGATAGATAGATTGATTGACTGACATATCGGTAGACAGATAGGCAAACATAAAGCTAGATAGATAGATACACATACATACACATATAAAGAAGTCCAGTTACGCACATAGTTAGAACAGTGGTGAAGATACACATCTAGATTCAGAGAACAATAACATATAAAGTCGTAAATATAAACACATATATTATAATGCTTATTATGTGATCATATGATAAAATATATGCATATACATTTCATTCAAATATCCACTATGTAATGAAGTTAAGGCAAGTAAAGGGAAAAGGGACATTTATGCAAATCGAATTTGTTATTATATAATCTAATAGTAATTGGATTAACTGGAAATTTTATCGGTCATGATATTAATTGCTGAATGATGATGACATAAACAGTTCTCATTTAAATTCGAATTTCAAATTGTTCAGTAGAAGACTAGAATTTTCTTTTAATTTATTCATTTTCCTGCATGACATCTCATTCTGTACTTGAGGAAAGAAATACATAAATATATCTGTTATTAATTGACTATCATGCAACTGAGTATGATGATGATAAAGACTGCATTATATTGCCAGCTTGAGATATGACCATGTGCAAGTTAATTACTAATCTTCACCTTTTTACAGTGTTTACCCCTATTTCCAATCTTCTGACAGTATCCCCTCAGTGTAAACCTTCATTGACAGTGTAATGTTGACGTAAATGTAATTTGTACTCCAATGATTTATATTTTGTTGTGGATAATCTATGAATGTTCTTTTATTAATGTTGATTTATTATTACCCTTTGATAACGTTTATTGTTCTTGTTAATCCCTTGTAATGTTTGGCTAATGTGGTGTCCCATTGTTGTTTATATTATCACAACAACAAAAAATACAACACTTTTTTTCGTTCATTATGGTTTTCTTTATTGCAGTTCTAATTCATCGCTATTTTTTACTCGCCCTTTCAAGCTTTGTGTTTATCACCATTACC
>NC_061822.1:11517197-11537197 GCF_019202785.1 Penaeus chinensis
GGGCCGCCACAGCATACTTCAGTACCGGGACATCCACATAGGCATGGTCCACGACAACTCCACCAGCAAATGGAGACCCACTTCCACTTACTCTTCCCTCTCTTCCTCTTCCTCTTCCACGTCCTCATCTTCTTCTGTTCCTCTTTCTCCGTCTCCTACTAGCTCGAACCAGGGCCCCGTCGCTCCCTTTATAGGACAGATGCAGAGTTTTTATATGAATGGAGAATACCTGTTTGAAATGGCTCGCTCTGGACACGGCGAGAGATTTGAGGTGAGGGATTTTTTAACAAAGGAAATGATCATAATTCAGATGTCATGGTAATGATATGAATTATTACCCCGTATTCCAAATGACTGAAGAGCTCTATGATAATCCAAGATCAAAGATATTTCAGTAAATACATAAGAGAAGAATGGCACGTCTGCATTAGATAATAATTTAATAATGATATTAGTATTTGTGCCACAGACATCCTTATGAATATAGAGAAATATATACAAATAATTCATGAAATGATTTTCCAGTTTATTCTAGTTCCATGTAGTTGAATTTATTTAATTGCGATAAATATATTTCAAAGATTCTCGCAAATACACATCCTTGCTTTTTGATAAATCCTGTAATTTGTGCACGGGAAATATATCAGATGTATTCCTTTTTTTGTCAAGCGGATTCTCTCAACGTTATTATCACTAGTGTCAAATTGCATTTGCAATATTGCAACATGAACTAGAGGATATATCAGGCTAAAATACACTAACAATGAACGCATCATCGTCTGTTGTTCGCGGAGACAAATATCTGCATCCTTTTCGAGATCTTGTTAATTTTTTATGAATGTTATCATTAACACTGTCATATACAACGGATACACATATTATTAATAACACCGTTATCTCATCCCTTTGCTAAAATATCAAAAACGTTAAATACTTTAATTCCTTTATGAATGGCATTAGTAATAATTCAACATCCTACTGAATATTGCCAACAACAAAATATCTTCGTTATATATCCTTGCTAAAACTGCCAAAACATAATCATATAACACGATTACCACTTCGTCATCCTTTCCTGCTTGTAACATTATCCTCCAGACATTGCACTGCAAGTATCATCAACGCTATTCAACATTCTGTCCGTATGAGTCCTACAGATACCATCCAGCCTTTGACGCTATTCTCGGGCTATCCCATTATATGTAGTATAAACACACTATAACACCATAACATCATTACATACAACTAACACTATCCTCATGCTATTCCCTTGCGTGTATTACCATAACTTAAACCATCATGTCACAAACACTATCCTCCTCCTAATCAATCCTTGAGCTCAGCCTATCAACGCCACCATCCTTTCATCCTTCCATCCTACCACCACCTTTTCCTCCCATCCTTCCATCCTACCAACACCCCATCTTTCCATCCTGCCAACAGCCCTTCATCTCACCCTTCCATTCTACCAACACCCCTTCCTCCCATCCTTCCACCCTCCCAACACCCCTTCCTCCCATCCTCACCCCTTCCTCCCATCCTTCCATCCTACCAACACCCCTTTCTCCCATCCTTCCACCTTCCCAACACCCCTTCCTCCCATCCTTCCACCTTCCCAACACCCCTTCCTCCCATCCTTCCACCTTCCCAACACCCCTTCCTCCCATCCTTCCACCTTCCCAACACCCCTTCCTCCCATCCTTCCACCTTCCCAACACCCCTTCCTCCCATCCTTCCACCTTCCCAACACCCCTTTCTCCCATCCTTCCACCCTACCAACACCCCTTCCTCCCATCCTTCCACCTTCCCAACACCCCTTCCTCCCATCCTTCCACCTTCCCAACACCCCTTTCTCCCATCCTTCCACCCTACCAACACCCCTTCCTCCCATCCTTCCACCTTCCCAACACCCCTTCCTCCCATCCTTCCACCTTCCCAACACCCCTTCCTCCCATCCTTCCACCTTCCCAACACCCCTTTCTCCCATCCTTCCACCCTACCAACACCCCTTCCTCCCATCCTTCCATCCTACCAACACCCCTTCCTCCCATCCTTCCATCCTACCAACACCCCTTCCTCCCATCCTTCCACCTTCCCAACACCCCTTCCTCCCATCCTTCCACCTTCCCAACACCCCTTTCTCCCATCCTTCCACCTTCCCAACACCCCTTCCTCCCATCCTTCCATCCTACCAACACCCCTTCCTCCCATCCTTCCACCTTCCCAACACCCCTTCCTCCCATCCTTCCACCTTCCCAACACCCCTTCCTCCTATCCTTCCATCCTACCAACACCCCTTCCTCCTATCCTTCCATCCTACCAACACCCCTTCCTCCCATCCTTCCATCCTACCAACACCACCAACCTCTTTTTCCTTTCTCTCGAAACCCACTCACCACCTTCCTGACGCCCTTCCTTCCTGCAGGTAACGGCGGAGTTCGGCAAGGGCGCCCGCATCATCCACCACCCAGTGACCTTCAAGTCTCGCTCGGCCTTCGTCGCTCTCCCTCAGCTCAAGGCCTACTCCTCCACCAACATCTATTTTCAGTTCAAGACCCTGCAGCCCAATGGACTCATCATGTTCAATGGCGGCAAAGGTATGTTTTGGGTTTGGAGTTTCTCCTTTGATTCTTCTATTTTTTGTTCTTATTCTTGTTCTTCCTGTCTCTCTTATTCTACTTCTTCTCCTGCCACTGATTTTGTTTCACCCTCCTCCCTCCTCCTTCTCCCCCCAGGCCACGACTTCCTGGCCATCGAGCTCGTCAACGGCCACATCCACCTGATCTTCAACCTGGGCGACCGGCCGGTTCGACTAAGAGACAACAACAAGGTGGCTCTCAATGACAACAAGTGGCACGCCGTGACAGTGAGCCGCCCCTCGAAACGACAGCACACGCTCATGGTCGACGATAACACCGCGAAGGTTATCAGCGGAGGAAGCAACGGTAACCTGGATCTCCAAGACTTCCTCTACCTAGGTATGAAAGGAGGGACTCGTGTTGTTGTTATACGTTCGTTCTTTGTCATTCACGTTTGATTCATTTCGTGTCTTTGGCCTATTAAGGTTTTGTATTTTGAGGTTTAACCATTTCTCCCATACCCTCAGTTTGGCTTATCGCTTAGGAACGCTTGCCCAAATCTCTTCTTCTCTTATACCCGAGCTTTCACCCAAATCTCTCCTTCTTTCTCCTTCTTTCTTCCCAAACGTTAACCTAGATATCTTCCTCTCTTTCCCCAAACGTTCAACCACATCTCTCCTCTCTCTCCAAATGTTCACCTAAATCTCTCCTTTCTCCCAAAACGTTTACCAAAACCTCTGCTTCTCTCTTCACAAACGTTGATTCACATCTCTCCTCTCCCTAAATGTTCATCCAAATCTCTTATTCTCTCTCCCCTAACGTTCACTATAACCTCTCCTTCTCTATTCACAAACGTTGACCCAAATCTAAACTTCTCTTGACCTAAACCTTCACCCAAATCTCTCCTTTTCTTTTCACAAACGTTGACCCAAATCTTACCCCCTTCTTGCCCCAAACGTTCACCCACATCTCTCCTCTCTCTCGAAACATTTATCTAAATCTCTCCTCTCTCTCCAAACGTTTAACAAAACCTCTCTTCTCTCTCCACAAACGTTGACCCAAATATCTCCTCTCTCCACAAACGTTGACCCAAATATCTCCTCTCTCCATAAAAGTTTACCCAAACCTCTCCTTTTCTCTTCACAAACGTTCACCCAGAAAATCTCCCTTTCTTTCCCCAAACGTTCACCAACATCTCTCCTCTCTCTGAAAACGTTCATCTAAATCTGTCCTTCTCTCTTCCCAAATGTTTACCAAAGCCTCTCCTTCTCTCTCCACAGATGTTCACCCAAATATCTCCATCTCTTTCTCTGAACGTTCACCCAAGCCTCTCTTTCTTTCTCTTCAAACGTTCGCTCAAACCTCTCCTCTCTCCACAAACGTTCACCCAAATCTCTTCTTCTCCATCTAGAAACGTTCACTCAATTCTCTTCTCTCTCCACAAACGTTCACCAAAACCTCTCCTCGCTACAAAAGCGTTCACCAAAATATCTCCCCTCTCGCCAAACGTTCAACAAAATCTTTCCCGAAACGTTCACAAAAGTTTCCTCTTCTTTCTTCCTAAATGCTCACCAAAAAATCTCCCCAAACATTTATGCAAGTTTCTCCATCTCTCTCCCCATACGTCCACCAAAATCCTTCCCGAAACGTTCACCAAACTATCACCCCAAACGCTGACCCAATCTCTCCTTCTCTCTCCCCAAACGTTGACCCCAATCTCTCCTTCTCTCTCACCAAACGTTGACCCCAATATCTCCCTCTCTCTCCTCAAACGTTGACCCCAATCTCTCCCTCTCTCTCCCCAGGTGGCCTTCCTCCTGAGATGTACACCAGCCTCCCTCGCCACGTTGAGTCTCGCACGGGCTTCGAAGGCTGTATCGCGTCCCTTGACCTCAACGGCGAAGCTCCTGACCCGGCGGGCAAGGACGTTCCTTTGATTTCAAGCCCCGTCTTCCCAGGCTGTGATGGTGCGTCGAAGATCATTGGCTCTTCTTTATTCTATTAATCTTGGTCCTATTTTCATGGTCTTCTTATTTTTTCCCTTACTTTTATTTACTTATTTGTTTGTGTTTTGTTTGCTCAATGGGAAGAGTACACATTCTTTTATGTTATCATATTTTTCTAGTCGTCTTATTTTTTTTCTCAGCTGAACTCAATTCCTCATTAATGTATTTCCTATTGAGTTTTATACTTGGCTCGCTTGAATCTATTTTTTCTCTCTCTCTTCATCCCAGGACCAAGTACAAAGTGTCACCGGAATGCATGTGCAAACGGCGGAACGTGCGTGCAACAGTGGAACTCCTATTCATGCAACTGCGACATGACTTCCTTCACTGGTCCCACATGCTCTGATGGTGAGGACATTGCCCCCATGTTTTGTTTCCTTACTGATTGAATAATAATGATTATGGTAATTAATAGCGATTTTTTTTATCTTCGAGGGTATGGAGATATACGTCCACTAGAGAGTAAATAATCAGATATTGGTTTAAAGATAAAAAGCCGCAGGAGTGAAAATGAAAATTCCAGTGAGATCTTCCTGAATACCTGTACTGATACCGCCTCCAGAATCCACGGCGTATGAGTTCGGCGGCGGCGCTGGCATCATGACCTTCCAGTACCCCGAGGGCAGATGGCCTGACACCCGCCGTGACCTGCTGGCGCTTGGTTTCATGACCTCGCAGGAGGATGCGGTCATGTTGAGGCTGGACTCGGCCAATTCGAATGACTACATGGAACTGGAGATCGTAAGATTAGAATTCCCTAAGAGCGTATGAGTAGTTATTCATCCTCTGGAGTTTGTGCAATACGATTAATATGGCAGTCAGTTGATAGGCATTCAGTAATATTTATAAAAGAAAATTCTCAGAGAATGCAGTACTTCATTTCATCTTCCTCAAAATGACGAAGTCCACCCTTCTTCCCTTCAGAATAAACAAGCACAATCTCTTCCATTCTCTATATAAATACCACCTTCCTGCTCACTCGTCCCCTCCAAAAATAACACTCAACTTCCAGGTCGACGGCAACATCTTCATGGTTTACAACATGGGCACGGAGGACCACCCCATAGGCGAGGTCATGGCGAAGGTCAACGACGGTATCTATCACGTGGTCCGCTTCATCAGGTCAGGCTCCAACGCCACGGTGCAGATCGATGACTACGAAGTTCGTTCTAAGAATCCCAAAGGTGAGTTTTCGGCGCTCTAGTTTTTTTGTTTTATTTGGAAGGAGATAACGGGCATATTTCTATTTTTAGTTCTCATGGGTTGCTAGAAGTGGGTACGAGCATTGTAATATTTTTTTCTCTTCTCAAGGTATTTGAGTGTAAATGCAATGCTTACTTTTTTCTTAAGGGATACGAATATATCTGCATTGCTTCATTTTATTCACTGGAGCTGAACATATATATGCAATGCTTTCCATGTATCTGAGTACGAACATTTTTGCATTTCTATTTTGCATCTATTTGTTCTTGTCATTGGATACGAGCATAAATGTATTATTTTTATTTCCCTGGGATTACGTGCATATATGCACTGTTTTATCATTCTCATTTTATAAGATATACTTGTGTCATTTCATTCTTCCCAAGGAATACGAGCATAAATGCATTATTATCGCTTTCAGGGAATACAAGCATATGCACATTTTTAATTATCAATTTCTGTGATTATATTTTACATGGTTATATTTGCCGAATGAAAAGTGGGGAATGTATAATAAATGCATTTTATGTGAAAAACAAGAACAAGACAGCAAGAACTATAATATGAACAAGCTTATTTATTGTATCAACGAATATTTCATATTATAAAAAGCACAAGATTCTCATATAGCAATGCTGATCACCGATAATTTTACAACGAAGAAGGAAATATCACAGCTTCTGTATCACGAAAGTGATTAATATCACCTTTGATAATAAAATAATGGAATTTTGAGTAAAAGAGAGTAGAACAACATATCTTATATATAATTAAACCAAAGCAATCATTAAAACATGTTCAAGTTAAAAAAAATATATATAGGTGTATGTATGTGTGTGTGTGTGTGTGTGTGTGTGTGTGTGTGTGTGTGTGTGTGTGTGTGTGTGTGTGTGTGTGTGTGTGTGTGTGTGTGTGTGTGTGTGTGTGTGTGTGTGTGTGTGTGTGTAATGACGATGGTAAATAACGCTGACCACATTAGTATCAGTTATGAAAAGGCAATAGAAATGATGAATGACTTTAAAAAATAATGATAAAAATAAGGATGGCTAATGATAAATATTTCAGAATGTGTTGGGTGTTAAGATACAAAATCTATCATACATACCAAATGCATTTCCACATTCTATCATGTTATCACTCGTTATAAGTGTCATGCGACGTCAGATACACTTTGCATATTGCAAAAGAGGACCCAGAATGATAATTACAAATATGAATAAAAACTATATGATGAGTATATGGTGATAACAAAATTATAAGAACGGAAGTATATGATCATTATATAATTATATAATACATATAGAAGCAATGATGATAATAGTAATAACAGAAATATAATAACAATGATAATAGTACAGTAATAATGATAATTGTAAAGGTAATAATCATAGCCATGATAAAATAACAGGAAGGACAATGATAATAAAAATAACAATGTTGATTGTAATGAGAAATGTATACAATATAACTCACAAAAAGTAATCCCTAATTTTTGTAATATATTTCTGATCTATTCTACAACTATATCGCGTAGAGGCTTTTTGTGTCCACCATCTGATGTCCACCCAGTTGTATTGTATTGTTTTTGTTTTGTGAAATCTATCCTCCTTAAGCTATGGTTTTGGTCCTGTCGCGGTGTATGTATATGATGCAAACTGTGGATGTCTCAATGTGTGTAAAAAGACGCTTAAAGCTGTGAATAACACGTGGAAAAGATCAACATTTTTGGCATTACGGAAACCATAGAAAAGGGGTAATATTTTTTTTTTTTTTTTTGTGTGTGTATTATGGAAATTCATATTACTATTATTTATTGGGTGATTTTATTCTGTATATATTGTCGAAGGTTCTCCAATACGTATGAACACTTCATTCACGTGTATAATTGAAGAACAGGAAAAATAGCGATGGCCTTCATTTTTTTTTAGTGGTAATGTGAGAACTTCAAGCAATTTTAAACTACATTTTGATTTCAAACTAACACCCACTCTAACTGCCATGCTTCAGTTGCGGAAGGAGGTATTCTGTTTTTTTATTACTGATCTAGTAGGCTAAGCATTTAGACTGATTTTTGGTATGCTTTTTTTATCCAATTTTCTCCATTTATATAATTGACTTTTTGACAACAGTTTCCAATGTGCCATTGCATATGGAGGATACCTTTATGTGTGTACAATACCAAAGGACCAACCCTAAGGATGGGGCTTCCTCTTTGCATTATGATTCTTGAACTAAATATCTTCCGACTACCAAGGGATACTCACGCCCATCACCCACGGACGGGGATTGAACATCTTGGCTACCTAACCATCGTAGGACGTTTACAAAACTGTTTGACCTCATTTCCTTGCAGAGAATGTTGAGCTTTCTGACCTCAAAGTGTTGAAGAAACTCAGGTCTCGGATCTGGCATGGTGAGAACTGCCTCTGCTCCACTCCGATGCAAACAGTTTCCGATTGTTCTGTTCCCGAGGCATTGGGCCTTTCGTAGCTTCTAATGGTACTTCACTGAGGTAGTCTCAGCTGGCAGGACGTGTCTCCTTTAACCAGAACGATAACGATAACAGAGACGCCAGTAAACAAGTAAAAACTGAAACTTTTATCAGTACTTTGGTCCCCTCTCACCAGCTGAGTCTAACGCAGTGTGTATATACGGCACGCACTACGCTGTTTTGCACAATGAATCCTCGTCACCATTTCTTGGCCTTTTGACAACACAGCTCGTCTTATGTCGACACTTTTTGTCTGTTATGATGTCAACACCATCGCTACAGTCTGTCAGCACTTTATATATGCCTTTTCTTATCACTATCAATGGCCTTTGAAACGTTTCAGCACCTTTTGCCAACACTCCAAGAGCACATCCACTGTATTTCTAGTATATATCTATATATTTCATCACCAGCATTGTAATGTGTCAACACTGTTCGTTCCGCAATATATTTCCCACAGCCCTTTTTGTTGTATTAGCTTTCATTTCAGTCAGTAGAGTGTTTTTTCTGGTATGTTTTCCTAAACACTAAAAACATTAATACTTTTTATTGTCCGCAATGTTCATTTTTTAAATTCCCAGTAATTAATATAAATATGTATATTTTTTTCACTCACTCCGAGTGGGGGTCAGTATGTTACAAATACATTTATAACTTCAGTGTTATTCTCCACTAATTTTGCTATACATTTACATCTGTATATACTTTTTCACAGTCTAGCTTTCTGCCTTGTATATTTACATCACATTTACCTAAGTTTAACAACTGGATTTATCAACAAACTTCTATTTATTTATCGATTTATTTGTTTACTTATTTTTGACAGCGTTTGTTTACAACTCACCATCCTTCATATATTTTTCGTTTTTATGTATGTCTCATTTCCCTTCTTTTTTTCGTGTCCTTCGTTGATCATAGTATATCGTGATATCTTTTTTAAATCCCTGTTCACCCTTTTATCAGTTTATTCATCACTTCTCATTCGACAATTAGTCTTTCAGATGATGTCTCGTTCCAGATTTGCATACTGTCTTCACCGTCTATATATATATAGAAAAAATAAAACACACAACGTTATATCAAGACAATGTTTTCCAACCTCACAAGACAAATATATACCATTTTTTATTTACCCCATGTGATAACGAGGGGGAGGAAGAGGAGGAGAGGAAAGGAAGAGGGGAAGGGGAAGGATGAGAGGGTAATTTGTCCCCTCCCCCTACCCCTCAACCCTAACCCCTACCCAACCCACCCTATTCCTCCCCCCTTTTCATACCCAAAGAGTCTGCATGCTTCAAGTCACGAGGCACTACCCCTTCGTCCCGTGCTTGAGGACACACACTCTCAACAGCCCATTGGGTCATTTGCCCCCCTCCCCCCTCTCTCTCTCGCTCTCTCTCTCTCTCTCTCTCTCTCTCTCTCTCTCTCTCTCTCTCTCTCTCTCTCTCTCTCTCTCTCTCTCTCTCTCTCTCTCTCTCTCTTCTTTCTCTTTCTCTTTCTCTCTCTCTCTTTCTCTTTTTCTCTCTCTTTCTCCCCTCAAGTAGTGATTGTGAATGGGACTTCTCTGGCGGTGACTCCTGGAATGGGTTTCGGGTAAATCAGGTGTTTAGAGTAAATAACTAGATTTTAAAAATGAGATAAGTTCAGAATAGAGAAACACAAAATAATATTTTTCTAGAGTTCCTTTTCCAGCCACCTTTCGTTAACAGAATGGTGAAATGATCCTACAAAATTATGACAATTATATTTAGGATGATAATTGTAATAATAACGATAATAATGGTAGTACCGATAGTGATACTAATGGTGATAATGAATACAACAATGATACTATTTGAAGTTTGTCATTATTATCATTACTGCCACTATTACAGTGACAGTAGTCGTAGCAGTAGCATTAATTAATGTCATCAGTATCATTATTATCTATTGATAAATCTACTGCCACTATTTATTACTGAAACTACCACAAATATTCCTTTGTCTAGCTCGCAAGCATACACACTAGCCGTAAAAATAACTAATTAAAAAAAATAAATAAATAAAAAAACGAAATCTCTCCAAATCACCAAAGGAGAAGGTTCGTCGTGCTTCGACCCCCCACCCCCCCTCCCACCCCCACGCACCGCTCTCCCTTAAGCATGGATTGGAATTTCCAGCACTGAGAACTATAAAATACCAAATATATATTGCACCAATTTGTTTTATTTACCGACTGACTTGTCTGTCTGAGGGAGGCAGAGAAAGCCACAAAGATATGGACTTACTGCTCGTGGTTAGTCTCTTGAGAGGAGATATAAAGAGTTTTTAGTAGGGAAGTATAAGCCGAAATTACTGAAGCATACAGTATGTATTAAACGACAGGAAAGTCATTAATCAAATACTTATGGCAGTATATAACGTATATTAAGGTTGAAAGCGTTTGGAAAAAATAATATGGTTGGTCTTCTGCGGTACATATAATGCACTTGTTACTGGGCACATGCATAGGGTAACTGTTTATTAAATATCTTCTTGGTTACCTTTTAACTGTTTGCCCCCTGAGAGATGGCTGATTTAAAAAGCCAATTAGATTTTCTCAAGATTTTGTTTTAGCCATCTAACATTAATAATAACCTTAATGAGATAAAGTAAATATTTAAAGAATATTAAGAACTCGAAATATGGCACATTGGCCCTTTGTACTGGCACTTTCCTCCCTCACACACTCCGGTCGCGCGAGGACTTGTGGTTTCGTCTGGCACCTGGCACTCGATGGCCGCCTCACTCGCCCTTGTCTTGGCACTGGAAAGGTTAAGGCATCAAGCTTTTTTTCCAATTCAAGGTCGATCTTCACTGTAGGTCTTAGTTCCTTAGAGAGAGATTAGAAGGTTCACCTTGAAAACATTAGTAACGTTTTTTTCTTTTGATTTTTTTTTACAAAACATTTTAATTTTCGGTCCTTTCTGTCCTTTTTTATACTCGTTTTTTTATTACCTTGACCAGAGTCTTCCTATTGAGTCATATTATATATCCAACTTTAATGAGAATTATTGATTGGTATTTTACATAGAACGACATTAACTAATAAAATCACTATAGCCAAAATTAGAGAGAAGAGCAATTTGATTCCCCCATTTAAACTTTTTTCAATAAGTTACGCGATTTTTTATATAGCAATTAAATATACACAATCCCTTAGTCCCTCAAACTTTGATTTAAGATGATTTGTTACTTAGAATCTTGAAAGGACGTACTCCTTCGAGAGGGAAAATATTGTCCTATTGTCCCACTCCTTAAGATTCTTCTGTACGAGTTCCTATATCGTCTGCTTGCTTCTACAGGACACCAGCTCTCCGTCTTCAATGCGCAGTCCCGCCTTCAGATCGGTGGTCGAAGGGCGAGGAGGTCCACGTCTATCGAGAGGCCCTTCAGGGTAAGGCTTGTTTCTTATTATTACATCGTCTGTTTTCTTTCTTTCTCTCTCATTCTTTCATCCATTCACTCACTCACTCACTCACTCACTCACTCACTCACTCACTCACTCACTCACTCTCTCTTCCTCTCTCTCTCTGTTTCAGCAGGAAATGGCCTTTTATCTTTTTTTCGCCAAATTTCATTTAATGTAAAACAAGGGTTTTGTATTATTCACAAACACACACACACACACACACACACACACACACACACACACACACACACACACACACACACACACACACACACATACACCATATCACATCGCACCGCAACTCCCCTAAATGACTCCAACTCATCTGAACTCCTCAAAAAACACTATGCCTCACCGCCACTTGTTCCCAACGAACCACACTCATCGTGCCTTATTTTACGCCACCCCCTTTACCCTTTCCCCGCTCTCCACCAGGGTATCATCTCCGGCCTGGTCCTGAACGGAGAGCGCCCCTTGGACCTGGCAGCCGAGAGGGACCCCAGGGTGAACGTCCGGGGAGATGTCCACCTCCTGCTGTCCGTTCCCAAGATCCTCCCGGTGCAGAGCAAGGACGAACTCAACTACTGGCAGAGGGTGAGAAGAGGAGGCGGTTCCGTTTCGGTTGAAGGCTCGACTCGCTTCGATTTTTTTAAAGATTTCTAATAAAATTGAATCCCGATGTTTAAGAACTTAAGATTGATTGGGGTAGAATCTACTGGGCATGAAATCTGTTGATGAACAGGATTCACGTCTTTCAGAATTTACGATTTTAAAATGTGATTAAAAGGATATTGTTTAACATTTAAAAAATTTAATAACGATTATACATTTAACGATCTAACAGTTTGGAATGGGATTATATGTCTTTAGCAATTTAAGAGTTTAAAGACTAAGAGCAATAGGATTAGATTACTGAATATTAGAATTTGGGATTCGATCTTATTGATAAGATATCAGTTGCTGGGATTGCATTGCAGAGGAACACATCTTTTGTTTAAATTAAGTTTAAAAATAAAAATCCTCGTGCAAGGCGAAGACGACCTCAATAACAGGAGTGGGAAATGCAAGTTTAATCAGAATCGGATAAGTGTTTGAGGATAGTTTGGAGCGGAGCATGGACGACGCCAACTACAGGCAAAGAGCGTGAGGACTTGGGTTGAGTGATTTCAGTTTAAATAATTTATTTTGAGCTTGAGTTTGATAGGGTTTGAAGAGGTAAAATATGGGGAAAGGTGTAAGGCCCCTTTTGGAAAATAAACTTTAATATGAATAAGTTTAATGAGATTGGGTTAAGCAAAACTTTTACTTTATCTTATCACATTAAATTTGGTTAAACTTAACACTTTAGAAGCACCCCGATGGATGTATTTAAAATCTTGATATTGTTTTCATATTAGATTATAATAAACCATATATTAATAACAATAACAAAAATGAAATAAGGGAAGACAGGGAGAAAATCGAACAAAAAACGAATACATAAAACAAAAGAATCTGTTTATATGTGTATATAACGCAGGTCTATGCGTGGTTAAAGTGCAGTAACCCGATGCTTTTCTAAAGTGTTTTTCGTTTTTTTTTTTTTTCATTATTATCATTATAACTTTTTTTATCAAATTCCCGCTATGTAATCTTATGTTTCGACCGCTCTTTCATATCTTTGATTATTATGAACTATTCTCCTATGCATTGATTTCCTTTTCCAAATAATGTGTTTCACTCATTATTGGGTCTTCTTCATAATTGCTTTCGTAATCTTGATGTCCCATTCTTTCTTATTACTTGTACTTGTTTGCTTCCCCTCATTATCCTCATATTTATCCCCACGCTCATTCTTTCTCTTCCTTTTGACCTTCCGCATTCGCTGTTTCCTTCAATTATTCTTACTTTTGCCTCCATGTTCATTCTACCTCATATCCCCCTATCTTCCACACTTGCTCTTTCCCCTAATTACCTTTACTTCCTTCCCCTCACTTTCATGCTATCCCATTCCTTCTCACCACCCGTGCTCGTTACTCCTAATGAACCTCACTTTCCACATCATTATCCTTCGCTTTCATCCTCATTATGCTTACTTCCTTCCTCGCTGTCTTCACTTTCATCCTCATTAACTTCGTTTTCCTCATCCTCATCCTCACTTTCATCCTTATCCTCACTGTCATCCTCTTTATCCCCAACTTTCCTCATTATTATTCCCACTTTCATCCTATCTTCCCTTTCATCCCTAATTATCCTCACTTTTCTCCTCATTATCCTCACTTTCCTCCTCATTATCCTCACTTTCATCCTAATCATCCTCACTTTCATCCTAATTATCCTCACTTTCATCCTAATTATCCTCACTTTCATCTTAATTATCCTCACTTTCATCCTGATTATCTTCACTTTCATCTTAATTATCCTCACTTTCATCCTGATTATCCTCACTTTCATCCTAATTATCCTCACTTTCATCTTAATTATCCTCACTTTCATCCTAATTATCTTCACTTTCATCTTAATTATCCTCACTTTCATCCTGATTATCCTCACTTTCATCCTAATTATCCTCACTTTCATCCTAATTATCCTCACTTTCATCCTAATTATCCTCACTTTCCTCCTCATTATCCCAACTTTCATCCTAATTATCCTCACTTTCATCCTAATTATCCTCACTTTCATCCTAATTATCCTCACTTTCATCCTAATTATCCTCACTTTCATCCTAATTATCCTCACTTTCATCCTATCCTCGGTTTCATCTTCATCATCATCACTTTCATCCTAATTATCCCCACTCTCATCCTAATTATCTTCACTTTCATCCTAATTATCCTCACTTTCATCCTAATTATCCTCACTTTCATCCTAATTATCTTCACTTTCATCTTAATTATCCTCACTTTCATCCTAATTATCTTCACTTTCATCCTAATTATCCTCACTTTCATCCTAATTATCTTCACTTTCATCTTAATTATCCTCACTTTCATCCTAATTATCCTCACTTTCATCCTAATTATCCTCACTTTCATCCTAATTATCCTCACTTTCATCCTAATTATCCTCACTTTCATCCTAATTATCCTCACTTTCATCCTAATTATCCTCACTTTCCTAATCATTCATCCTAATTATCCTCACTTTCCATCCTAATTATCCTCACTTTCACAATCCTATTATCCTCACTTTCATCTCTAATTATCCTTCACTTTCAATCCTAAGTATCCTCACTTTCCTCCTCATATACTCCAACTTTCATCCTAATTAATCCTCACTTTCATCCTATTTCAGGTTCATCTCAAATTATCCCTCAATTTCATCCTAATTATCCCCACTTCTATCGCTAATATCTCTTCACTTTCATCCTAATATCCTCACTATTCATCCTATCCTATCCTCGGTATTCATCTCTTCATCATCATCCACTTTCATCCTAATTATCCCCCCACTCTCCAATCCTAATTATCCTCACTTTCCTCTTCATCATCCTCATCTCCATCCTCATTGTCCCCTCACTACTTCATCCTAATATCCTCACTTTCCTCTCTCATCTATCTCCATCCTCAATTGTCCTCGCCTTTCATCCTCATCCTCACTTTCCTCTTCATCATCCTCATTTCCATCCTCATTATCCTCACTTTCATCCTAATTATCCTCACTTTCCTCCTCATTATCTCCATCTTCATCCTCACCCTCACTTTCAGCCTCATCCTCCCTTTCCTCATGATCCCCACTTCCCTCCTTTCCAGACTCCGCATCATCCTCATTATCCTCACTTTCATCTTAATTATCCTCACTTTCCTCATGATCCCCACTTCCCTCCTTTCCAGACTCCGCATCATCCTCATTATCCTCACTTTCCTCATGATCCCCACTTCCCTCCTTTCCAGACTCCGCCGCTTCCGGGACCGAAACCAGGAGACGGTGACGATCTGGTCTTCAGCGGCGCCGGCTCGGGCTGTGACATGGACGACGAGGACGAGTGTATTCCGGTGTTCGATACGGGCTCAGGTAAGGTTGGAGGGGGGGGGGTGAAAGGGGGAAGGGGGGAAAGGGGGGAGGAGGAGGAGGAGGAAGGTGGATAGGGGGTGAAGGGGGGATAGTGTATTCCGGTGTACGATACGGGCTCAGGTAAGGTTGGAGGGGGGGGGGGAGGTGAAAGGGGGAAGGGGGAAAGGGGGGAGGAGGAGGAGGAAGGTGGATAGGGGGCTAAGGGAGGAGGGGAGAAGGGGGGATAGTGCATTCCGGTGATATTGGGGGGAGGGGAGGGGGAGGGAAGAGGAAGGGGGGAGGGGAGAGGAGGAGGAGGAGGAGAAGGAGGGGGGGAAGAAAGTCCGGAAGAGAGGAGGAGGAGTATGGAAGGGGGGGAGAGGTGGAGGAAGGGGGGAAGAGAGAGGAGAAAGAGGGAGGGAGAAGAGGAAGGGGAGGAAGGTAGAAGGGGGAAAGGAGAGGAAGAGGGAAAGAGAGAGGAAGGAAGAGAAGGGTATAAGAGGGAACAGATAGATGGATAAATGACTATTGATATCCATAAGTAGACAGATAGTTAAATCGATAGATGGATAAAAGTATGCGTCTTTGTGTGTGTGTGTGTGTGTGTGTGTGTGCGTGCGTGTATGTATGTGTGTGTGTGTGCGTGTGTGTGTGTGAGAGAGAGAGAGAGAGAGAGAGAGAGAGAGAGAGAGAGAGAGAGAGAGAGAGAGAGAGAGAGAGAGAGAGAGAGAGAGAGAGAGAGAGAGAGAGAGAGAGAGAGAGAGAATCACCCCCATGACCATCACCACTTTTTACCTCAATCCCTTTTCCATCCCTCTTGCAGGAGACGACCTCATCACGCCCGTGTACATCCCGCCCACAATGACCACCGTGACTAAGCCGCCCCCGCACCACTACATCCCTAATATTGACGTCGGCGTGGGTTCGAGGCCCTGTGATGACGAGGAGGACTGTTATAACGGAGGCTCTGGTTCGGGAGAGTTCAACACTGACGACGGAGCTGTCACCGACCTGGAAAACGGTAAGTGGGGAGGGGGGACTTGAATATAACAATGAGACATAGAGGAAGAGGAATAAAGGGGAGATTTAGAATAAATAATTGTGATAGAGATATGGGTAAAACTGACGTGGGGAACGGTAGATGGGAATGGGGCACTCGAATAAAACAATGGGTGGGAAAGAGAGGAGGTGGAGTAAGGGGGAAATTTAGAAGAATTTTGGGGAATTGATAGGGAAAACCGACGTGGAGAACGAGAAGAGAAAAGGGGGGACCTAATAAAACAATGAGAAAGACAAAGAGGGAGAGGAAGAAGGGGAAGATTTAGAGGAAAGAATGTAGAAGAGAGACAGGCAAAATAATAATACATTTGCGGAGGAGAGAGAGAAAGAGGGACATAAAAAGTTCTCCTACTGATATGGGAAAGGGGTAGCTGAAGGCGGCTTAAAATATAGGAAATAAGGAAAATTAAATAAAAGTGGGAATGCTTCAGTGATGCCATGAGAGCGATAAGGGAGGGAGGATTAGAATTAACTTAATACTGCGTACGTACGTCCGGAAACTGATGGATTCATTAATAAAGAACACAACAGTCCACAAAGCTCTCTCTTTATTAATAGGCAGTAAATACCGCTCAGTAATCTCTACTTGACCCCAGCCCTGAAAGCCAAGTCCCTATGGCCCTTCCATCCCGCAGGCGACGACGTGGAGCTGGTGAACACCGTGACGAACCAGCCGCTCGTGGTGCCCGAGGTCATCCACTCGGAGGAGCGGGACCCCTTAGAACCAGGCGGCAAGAAGGACCCCGGCTCAGGACCCACCACCACCCACTCCTTCTTCGCCGTCACCGAGAGCACCACGACGAGCACCACGACGCCCACGCCCAGGACCCGCACGCGCCCGACCACCGCGCCCCCGTCGTTCCCCTCCATCGGGCCCCAGACTGACTACGATGATAACGGGAATGACTACAGCCATGAGTACGAGGATACGTTCGGGGAGACCACGGGCGTGTCCAACGACCCGACGAAGGTGCGGACGCCCAACGCCAAAGACCAGATCCACAGCGATGCGTCCGGAAGCATCGCCCTTGTCATCAGCATCATCGCGGGTGCCCTCATCATCGTCATCCTCATCATCCTGCTCATCCTCAAGTTCAAGGGGCGCCGCGACGGGACGTACAAGGTGGACGAGACCAAGAACTACGAGGGTATCCCCACGGTGCCCACGCCCATGGTCAACGGCCAGGGCAACGGCAACATCAAGCCCGGCGACCGCAGGCCCGTCAAGAAACAGAGTAAGGATGTGAAAGAATGGTACGTGTGAAACTTAGAAATTTATATCGAATTATTATATCATGTAAAATCACAAAATTACGACTGTGATCTCCATTCTTTTGCAATACCTCTACAATAATAAGGATAAACATTCCTTCATTCCGTGTCTGCTATTAGTTCATGACTAAATGGGTTAGCGAATCCAAAATCTATTCAAAGGACAAAAAACAATATATATATAAATATATATATATATATATATATATATATATATATATATATATATATATATATATATAATTAACAAAAGGAGAAGTGAGAGGAAAAAAACAATGTTTTGTACATGCAGAATACTGTAAGTTTGAAATTCAAATTTTAAATTGTCATTCAACACACTTCATTTGTAGCTTAGGTTAGGTTACATCATGTTTCGGAAATCAGTGCCCTTGAATGTCGCTGCTTATTTGAAAAAAATCGACTTTTTTGTATTGATTAGCCAGTGGAGGTGCGTAGTTTAGTGACGATGAGAATGATGAGAAGTAGCGTAAGTCTTGTGAGCATGAGTTGACCTATTTTGTCAAGAGTGAGCGAGGATGAGCTTAACCCACTCCTCCATAACCCCCACCCCCTTTTAGTTTCTGGTTCCCGTTTTCTTTTCACTTAACACGTGCAGTCGTGGTCGCAAACGTCCATTGTAGAGCAAGAGTCTTGTTAGTCGTCAAGCTTTACACTGCTGCCTAGACCCCTTGTGTTACGGGGGTCTTGGCACATAAATGAAATCTTTCCTAAACAAAACTCTTTTCATGAAGAAAACTGTAATTAAGATGATGTACAATAATATTCCCAACTAACACTAATTAAAAACAATGCTTTGCAAACATCCAAAACATGGTAAAATGCTACTATTATCAATATCTAACCTTGTTATATATAGCACAACGTGCATTAAAAGTATAAAGTCACAGTAGACTGATTTAGGTCCTATGAGAAACCCTGACGTGTATGCATTAATGACGATGCATTTATCCTTGTCGTGCTGATCGGCCTCCCCTTCCTGTGTCAGGGTCCGCGGACAGTCAGCGATGTGCTTCAAGAACCCTTCTTTTGCTGTATAAAAATTACTTTTTTTCTTTTTCGTTTTCCCTTTTGCATTACAAAATGGTCCGCCAAACCGTCGCTGAACTGCCTCTGACTTCTGCTTCCTGTGCCTGTTCTGTGTAAGGGGAAGGGGGAGAGGGAGAGATTCTTCTGAGGGGAGGAAAGAGGGGAAAGGACCGTGGCGAGGACGTAGGTCGTTATTACCCAAAAGGTTCGTCTAGGGCGTGACGGGATGTGAAGCCTTTGTTGAACTTTTTCACTTTTTACATATCATTAGTGAAGTGATTAGCCAGATGCGGTAGTCTCTACAAAATATATTTAGTTTAAAAGTCAAAGGGGGCAGTCGGTCATAGGAAATTTTTCACATTGCCTCTGTGGCAATAGGTTTTTCTTCTGTGGTTAGAAATATAATCGAAACCCCTTATCTTTATACGTTTCTGAGCACAAGACACTGGAGTGAATAACTTCTAAGAAGCATGAGCTAATTACGTGTTATTAATCGGAACATTTCTGTGACATTCCGAAAGAATTTACCGATGCTTCAGTTTATATTCGTGCACGGCTTTTTCTCACAGTGAAGAGATGTGTCGCAATCCTCGATGATGGTAGGCCAAAACAATTGCAGAATCCTTTAGATTTCTTCTAAAAATGAAAACAAAAAACATAAGGGTTAGGCTAGTCCTTGTCCTTGCACCATGCAGGGAAGTTATCCGACCATGTGTCTTAAATCATGCAGCACCAAAAAGCCTTGGCTGGCTCATGGCTCGTGTCAGCGCTCACGTTGGTTTATTCTCATCCCCAGCGTCTCTCACAAAGCGTTCAGGGTAATAACCGCCCCTTTTTCTTCCCCTCCTTACCCTGTATCATCTTTCTGCGCCACACAATTGGTTTAGGGCGAGAAAGGGATGGAAATTAAGTATGTACGAAAGCGAGAAGAGAGAAAA
>NC_061822.1:11569697-11572197 GCF_019202785.1 Penaeus chinensis
TATATATATATATATATATATATATATGTATGTATGCATGTATATATACGTAAATATATAGATATGTACATATATATAAATATATATGTGTGTGTATATATTTAGATATGTACATATATATATACATATATATATATACGTACATGTATATACATGTATATATATATTAATATATATGTACGTATGTGTATATATATATATATATATGTAAATATATAGGTATATATATGTATATATGTAAGCATATATATATATATATATAATATATATATATAAATATATATATATGTATGTTTAATCCAATGCCGACGTGTACATGTATGCCATGCCCACAGTGAGTTTACTTGTTTGATTGTTTAAGCCATAGATGGCTACACTTGTACTAAGTCACCAATGAGCTTATTACGAGTACTGCCTCTCTCGCCCGTTTACCCTTTTCTTTGATTTACGAAAATATTTTAAGTTATCTTATTTTGCTGTTACTAATGTTTATAACATTATAGTTATTATAATGTTTATAATAAAAAATAACACCATCGATATTAATAGCACTAGTAAAAAGAAATTCCCGCCAATTCAAATCAGATAAGGTCACAAGGTCAATTAATTGACCTTTGTGGCTAAGTACTACCAGAGCCATCTATGTGCAGAGACATTTCACAAAAAATATATAAAATGAGCACAGCATTTTCCCCAATTTTTATTCATTTTCCCCGGCGGCATTGGGGTATATAAATACATACCCATGTTTATAAATATATATATAAATACATACATATATATACATACATATGTATAAATACATACATATATATAAATACAAATATAAATACATATATACATATATATACATATATACATATATAAATACATATATACATATATAAATACATATACATATATACATAAATCCATATATAAATATATAAATACATACATACAAATATATACATATATACATACATACGTATGTATACATACATATATAAATATACATACATGCATATATATATACATACATACATGCATATATATACATACATATATATGTATACATACATACATATACATACATATATATGTATATATACATATATATGTAGACATATATATTTATACATACATATGTTTTGACACAGAGTAACGTATACACAAAGACGAAAAGAAAAGGAAATCATATTGGGAGGCATACAGTAATACAGTCATTTTGTTATATTTTATTCGTCTGAGGAGGAACTCGTGAAGGTTCGAAAACGTCACGATTCATATTTATTTCTTACTGTGGCTGTTTTCCTTTCATATATATGAATGTATATATGTAGGTATATATACATACATATATATACATATATATACATATAGATATATATACATACATTTATATATATCATATATATACACAAATAAATGTATATATATATATATATGTATATTGTGTGTATATATATGGTATATATGTATATGTATTGATTTATATATATATAAATTTATATACATGTATATATCTTTTCTTATATATTTATATATATGTATACATCTTTATATATATATATTTATATATATACATATAAATACACACATATGTATACATAGATGTATATTTTATCTTAATAACCCTTGTTAACTAGCTCATTTGTTGCTGCCACCACCTGGTTGCTATGTCCAGGAACAATCTATTTCTCACCGGGTTTACATTGGCCGCAAGAGGATGTTTCTCCCAGACTAGCCTACCCTTGTCCTTTCCGTTTTCTTTCTTTACTGGATTTCTTGGCTATCCGCTAGCGGCATATGGTCAAGGTTATTAAGCCAATGGATCCTATCCGTTTGCTCCACTAGGGTATGTATACTTCCCCCAGCATGGACTGTATGAGCGGGACTCTTAACTAGCCTAGAAACGAGCTGACAATTCTTCCCCTCTAGATGGCACGGCAGGCCGTGAATATAAAAGAAAGTCTGTCTTTGTTAAATTTATCTTAAAAAATCTCCTCCCCTTAAAATGATTACAAAAACTAATTACTAAAAGATTTTTTTTATATATTCTTCCCCTGACGCTAAAAGAGTGCCGTTAAAATATATAAAATACAAAGAAGATGGTTTTCATGTTCGTTTAATATTACTATTCATGAATTACTGTTAATAAAACTAGATAGAAGAAAAAGAAGTCTGACAGATTTTTAGTCCAACTCGTTTGGCTTGCGAATAACTTGTTCAAACCAGGGGAAACTTGGGTATTTTTGGGGCTTCCCTTGGAAGGTCTCGAGCTTGGGCCAATACATATGCACATACACATACATATACTCACACACACACACACACACATATATGTGTGTGTGTGCGTGTGTGTGTGTGTGTGTACATATATATGTATATGTGTATATATATGTATACACGCATATGTATGTGTGTGTGTGCGCGCGCGCGCGTGTGTGTATACATATATAATATATATATACAAACACCTCTCTCTCTCTATATATATATATATATACATCTATATATG
>NC_061822.1:11657197-11664697 GCF_019202785.1 Penaeus chinensis
TTACTATACTGTTACCGATATATTATTTATTTTCATATATCATTTATTCATTCTCTCTACCGTGTCCTATTTCTGATTTTTTCCCCTACCATGTTATCTCCCTCGTCTGTCTGTCTGTTTCTTTAGCTTCTCATTTAGATCTTCACTGCGTATTTTCTTTAATTTCATGCTATTCACTCGACTAGCTCTCAAAGGCGAAAACGCAGATAATTATATGAAGCCTCACAAGGAGCTGTGTTCTCTATTTCTTGCAATCTTCGTCTATCTCATCTTCTTATCCGCGTTTATCCCTCCTTTCTCATTTTTCTCTTTTCTTGTTGCTATTATCTTCATTATCTCTATTCCTATCTTTACTTTTATCATTTATCGCAGAATCTCTCTCTCTCTCTGTCTTTCTGTTTCTCTCAGTCTCTCTCTCTCTCTCTCTCTCTCTCTCTCTCTCTCTCTCTCTCTCTCTCTCTCTCTCTCTCTCTCTCTCTCTCTCTCTCTCTCTCTCTCTCTCTCTCTCTCTCTCTCTCTCTCTTTCTCTCTCTCTCTCTTATTTTCCTTTCTCCTTGTTCCTCCGTTTCTCTCTTTTCAATCTCACCTCAACCAGTTCTTCCTCTGTTCTTCTTCCTCTGGTATTCTCATTATCTTTATCTTTATTCTCCTTTCCTTCCTCGCGTTCTTCTCGAGTACCCGTTTTTATTATGTTATCTTCCTCTTTGCTTCCTTTTCTTCCTTTCTCTTCTCTCCTTTCATTTCCAATGTCTTCGCATCTTTACTTCTCCACTTATCAGTCTTATTCTTTTTCTCTCGCTTATCCTTCGCCCTTTGTTATCTCCTATTTCCCTTCTTACCATTTTTCCCTTCTTCTATCATGCTTCATTAGCCTTTCTTCACTCTCCATTTTTCGTCCCCTATTCCAGTTTTCCCTCACTTCTTATTCTCATTTATATCTCCCCTATTCCTTCCTCTTATCCTCCACCCTCCTCCTCTCCTGTAGTGACCCCCATTTCATCATTTTTTCCTCATCCCCTCCTTCGCTCGTTGTCTTTCTTATCCTTCTCTTCCTCCTCCTTCGGACTCTCTCCTCCTCCTCCCCCTCCTTCACCTTTTCCTCCCTAATGACCTCCAACCCTTCACCTTCACCCTCCCTCTTGTCACCCACTCACCCGTACACCCCACTCTCAGCCGTACCCTTATTCTTACCCTCATCCTTACCTTCACTCACATGGCAACCCCCCCATCACCCCCACCCTTACCCCACCCTCACCTTAGCCTTCATGATCATCGCCCTCACCTTACCCTCTCACCCATCCTCAACCCAAGTCTCACCTTCATCCTCACCACCACCCTCACTCCCACCCTCACCCCCACAAAACCCCATCCTCACCCCCACCCTCACCCCTTCTCTCCTACCCCCAAACTCCACCCTCACCCCACCCCCAAACACCACCCTCACCCCCACCCTCACCCTCACCCCTACCCTAACCCTTACCCCACCCCCAAAACCAACCCTCACCCTTACCCCACCCCCACCCCAACACCCCACCCTCACCCCCACTTCACCCCTAGCTCACCCCCATCCTCACCCCCACCTCACCCCACCCCAACACCCCACCCTCACCCCACACCCAAACCCAACCCTCACACCCACCTCACCCCACACCCAAACCCAACCCTCACCCCCCTCACCCCCACCCCACCCTCACCCCCACCTCACCCCCACCCCACTCCCACCCTCACCCCCACCCCCACCCCCACCCGTACCCCAACCACTTCACGTCATATTTTCGCCCAGGTGGTCGTGACATTTGCCTGTTGTCTGGGCCCCCTCGCCTGTGGTTTCGCCCTCGCCTACAACATGACGAAGAACCCGGCAGAGCTGATGAGACCTTCCCTCGGCGCATGGAAGACCTACGTGTACCTCCTGGGTAAGTCTCTTTGGTTGCAGTGGGCGTGTCTTGTGTGAGGGAGATTTTGTGCCTGCGACTGAACCGTTTTGCGTGAGTGATAATTATGTGAGTTTGTTTCTATTTTTTTTTTTTTTTTTTTTTACTTATTTATTCTTCTTCTTTCTTTTTTTTTTTCTTTTTTTTATTGATTTTTGTTCAAGTTCTTTTTCTGTTATAGTGGTTGAGTGTCTGTGTTAGAGATAGTGAGATATATAGATTCATTTGTATTTGTGTTTAAGACTGTGTTCTTTGTGGAGAATTAGTGTTCTTGTGTCTGTGTTGAGTATTGTGTTCCCTATAATTATGTTCGAGTATTCACACTGACAAATGTTTCTTCATGTACGTGTACTTTGACTGCACTAATTTGATGTAGTCTTTGTACTGAATATCTTGTTCTTTGCGAGAATAGATGCATTCTGTAGTGACAATTTTTTTCTTTCTTGTAGGCGAATATCTAAATACTATGTTTACGTTTTACATTGTTCATGTGATATATGTGGCGGTCTTCTCTATGTGTGCTAATGTCTAAGCTAATGATATTTATACCTTGTAGTTTGTGTAGATTTGATTATATGTGCTCTACTTTTTGTGTGTGTTCAGTCAAGGTATATCCACAAAATACTGAAATGTTTACAATAGTCATCATGTGACCTATATTGAAAAAGATATACAGATATAGCTAAAAAGTCTAATAACAAATATACTATGCGTAGATTTTATATAATCTATAATACTGAAACGAAAAATCAAAAGTTTAGTATCTTTATTTGATTAAAAAAAAAACAGCCACCTGGCATAAACCATTTTTATTTCCTGTGTTAAGCTCGGTTTAATCCTTCATGCGCCGTTTTTTTCATTCCTTTTTTGAGTCGTCATCATTTCACTTTAAAATTCTTAAGGCTTTACGCGGACAATCCTAATAACAGGTTTATAACTTACTTAATTCACTTATTATTTACTATTTGAACGTCCTTTTTCTTAATTCTAATCATTCATTATATACAGTACCTTCATATAAAGAAGCCAACAATACAAGAAATTATTCACTGATTCAGACCAAATGCAACGTCTCTTGACCAATCACTAGCCCAATCCAACGCCGTGTTGCCAATCACTAACCTAATCTAACGTCTTTATACCATTCACTAACCCAATCTGACGTCTCTTCACCAATCACTAACCCAATCTGACCTCTTTTTACCAATCACTGACCCTTTCTGACGTCCTCAATCCGACGTTTCTTTACTAATCACTAACCCAATCTGACGTTTCTTCACCAATCACAAACTCAATCCGACGTTTCTTTTATTAATCACTAACCCAATCTGTCCTCCTTCAGGATGTCTCGCAGGAGGCTTCTTCTCCGGGTGTCTGGCCAACTACGGCAGGAAGGTCGTGTTGCTCCTGACGATGGTTCCCTTGGCACTGAGTTGGCTCTTCGTTATCTTCGCCATGCAGGTCAGTTCCTCAAGACGACGTTTTCTCATTTCACTTTCTCTTCATTTTCTCCTATTTTCATTCCCTGTCCCTTTCGTATCCCTCATTCTCGTTCTCCCATTTTGTTTCTCGCTCTCTGGTCCTTCCTCACTCTCCATTCTTGATTCTTTTTTCTATTTTTCCTCCTCTTCTCTCCTCCATTGACCCTGTTTCACCACTCTTTACCTCCATCTTTGATTATTTGCATGAACTGGATCTTCATCACATCTCCTTCTCCTTCTCTTTATCTTCTATTATCCTTCCTCACCTCTCATTGTCCTCCCGTCTTTCCCTTTCCTCCTTCTCTTTTCCCTTCCCCCCATTTTACTCATCTTCTGAAACTCTCATTTCTCACAGGCACCGGACATTTATTATAGATGAAATATGAAAGTAATATTATAGTTTGAAGTCGTCATTTTTCAGTTCTATTTCTTACTCTTGTGCTTTATTTCTCTCCCTCCTTTCCTTCTTCCCTTGTATCTTCATTCCCACCTTCTCTTCCTCATTTCTCCTCTTCCTCCCTCCCTTCCTTCTTTCCTTTTCCCCTTCCTTCTTTCCAATATTCCTTTCTTCCTTCCCTTCTTTCCCTAAATCCACCCTCCCTCCTTCCCTCCCTTCCTTCCTCCATCCATCCCTCCCTCCCTCCCTCCCTTCCTCCCTCCCTTCCTCCCTCCCTCCCTCCTTCCCTCCCTCCCTCCTTCCCTCCCTCCCCCCCTCCCATCCATCCATCCTTCCATTCATCCATCTATCCCTCTCCCCCTCTCTCTCTCTCTCTCTCACACACACTCTCTCTCTCTCTCTTTCTCTCTCTCTCTCTCTCTCTCTCTCTCTCTCTCTCTCTTCTCTCTCTCTCTCTCTCTCTCTCTCTCTCTCTCTCTCTCTCTCTCTCTCTCTCTCTCTCTCTCTCTCTTCTCTCTCTCTCTCTCTCTATCTCTCCTCTCTCTCTCTCTCTCTCTCTCTCTCTCCTTCTCTCTCTCTCTCTCTCTCTCTATCTATCTATCTCTATCTCTCCCTCTCTCTCTCTCTCTCTCTCTCTCTCTCTCTCTCTCTCTCTCTCTCTCTCTCTCTCTCTCTCTCTCTCTCTCTCTCTCTCTCTCTCTCTCTCTCTCTCTCTCTCTCCCTCCCTCCCTCCCTCCCTCCCTCCCTCCCCTCCCTCCCTCCCTCCCTCCCTCCCTCCCTCCCTCCCTCCCTCCCATCCATCCATCCATCCATCTATCCTTCCATTCATCCATCTATTCCTTCTCCCTCTCTCTCTCTCTCTCTCTCTCTCTCTCTCTCTCTCTCTCTCTCTCTCTCTCTCTCTCTCTCTCTCTCTCTCTCTCTCTCTCTCTCTTTCACTCTCACACACACACATTTTTCCTTTGAATTTGCGATGGAATAGCAAACATCTCACATCTTTCACAGCAAACCAGACAAATATCCTTTATCCTTCCTTCTTTTTTTAACCATTTTCCTTTTCTCTTCTCCCCTTCTAGTTCTATTTTTCTTCCTTTCATTTCGTCTTTCTTTGACTTCCTTATCTAACGTATGCATCTTTGGATCTCCTTTCTTTAAAGTTGTCTTTTCCATGTAACGTATGTACCTTTTATTTATTTATCGGCTTCTTATCTCCTTTCTCCTTTTTTATTATACGCGTGCATCTTTACCCATTTGACCGTCTACTTTTTTTTGTTTTCCTTCTTCTCTTTTCTTTTTTTATATAATATATGCATCTTCTTCCCTTCATTTCTTATATGTTTATCTTCCATCTACGATATACTTTTTCGTTCTTCATATTTCTCCCTGTTATTTTATTATAATACATTTATATCCACTTTTTATCATCCCCTTCATGCACCGTGTGCATTTTTTATCTTTCCTTTCTTCTTTCGTCATCGTCAAAATCTCTTTCCTCTACTTTTATCATTCCTCTCAATCGACAGGTGTGGATGGTGTTCTTGTTCCACGCAACGTCGGGCGTGTGTACTGGCATCATCATGGTCATCGCGCAGGTGTATGTTGCTGAGGTATCTGTACCACGGATTAGGGGCGCCATCTCGTCGGCTCCGCTTCTCGCCTTCCAGGTATTGTTCGCTTTCGAGGACTGTTTTAGGAATTGGTACATTGGAATTTGAATAAAGTTGTTCCTGTTGTAGCGTGGTAGTATGGTTATATTGAGGTAGGATGGTTATACCGGTAGCATAGTGTGAGTCTTACCCTGAGACAAATTTGCAGTTTTGTCCCAGTCGAGATATGAAAGGAGTAATTAGCCTCACATTTCCCGCCAGGTTGGTTGTCTTCTGTGCTTCTTGCTGGGCGAAATCCTCGTGTGGAAGAACCTGGCGATTGTTGGGATTTGCACGACTATGCCCTTCTTCGTGTCGGTTGTGCTGTGCATGCCGGAGTCGCCAAGGTTCCTCATTCACGTTCGCCCCAACGACGCGCTCTCGACGCTCCAGTGGCTGCGAGGCGTCGAAAACGACGTCATGGAGGAATATCACGAGATCACCAACAGCTGCGAAATCGACCGGTGGAGAATCGCCTGCGAGGACCTCATTCGACCCACGTTCTGGCGCCCGCTGCTTATCTCCTGCGGCCTCATGTTCCTTTACAACATGACCGGTGTGGCGAGCTTTACGCTCTACGGAATGGAGCTCTTCTCCAAGATATCGAGCTCGTACAACAACGCGGCCTACTTCATCGTGACGGTCGTGCTCATCGTCGCCATCACCCTCTCGGCTCTGCTCGTCGACCACATCGGCAGGAAGCTTCTCCTGCTCCTCTCCCTCACCATCATGGCGGCCTCGGCCTTCGTGCTCGGCCTCTTCCTTTTCCTCAAGGACCTGCACAAAGTAGAGAACTACTTCACGTACCAGTGGATCGCCGAGGTGTTCTGCGTGGTCCTGTTCACGTTCGCCCACGGGACCGGCGTGGGGCCCATCGCCTGGGTCACCCTCGGGGAGATCTTTGGCTCCCGCCAGAAGTGGATCGGCGTGTCCGCGGCGTCCATGGTCATGTGGTCGTCCATGCTCGCCGTCGACGTGGTGTTCCACAAGATCCGCATTGCCGTAGCGACCGGGGGCATTTTCTGGTTCCACTGCGTCGTCTGCGTCGCCGGCTACATATTCGTCCTTGTGTGCTTCCGAGAACTGAAGGAGCAGCGGATCGATGACATTACCAAGTCCTTTACGAGGAAACACGATAATTTGATTGAAACTTTCATTGCTAGACTGTAAGAGGCATTTTCTTCTCCCGGAGCAACGGGAAGGGGTGGCAGGAAGAGAAGGCATGGAAAAAAGGGTAAAATAGATAGAGATGATGATAGAGAGAATGAGGGGAGAAAGGGACACAGACATACAGACAAACCGACAGACAGACAGACAAGCAGACAAAGGACGAGGGAGATCCAGACACATTGACAGACAAGAGATAGAGACTGAGGAAATAACAGCTGAATAGAGAGAGAGCGCGAGACAGAGAGAGATGCCATGACAACAAATCTTTCCTCTTTATACTTTAAATATTACATATTGATTTATACCTTATGTACCCGAAAGATTTACGTGTAAATATGTACATACATTAAACAGGTTTGAAAATCAAAAATAAATCAAACCTGTTTTCAGTCTAGTTTTCTTCTTGGCAAAACATTTTCTGTAATATGTTATTTATGTTGTTAGTTTTTCTTTTTCTTCTGAATTATTTTTATATCCTCTTATCTTTATTTATTTTGTATATTTTGTAGATGTAGAACGTTTTTGTTAGATGAGAGCTAGTGAAGTAACTGTTTATTATCATTCAAACTTGTGCTTAATTATCATAATAACCAAAAGAAGCGTCATTAACATACATTGCACCGAACGACTGTTATAAATCAAAAATCAATAAAAGAGAAAAAAAAAACATATGAAATATTCTAGCCTGTGTACTGTGATAAGTAGATAAGTAGATAAGCCCGATGAATGCAATATGAACACAACATAAATAAGGCCTTTTTTATGCATATCTGATTATCAGCCTAAGTGGACTTTTATATTCACTATTTTGTTTGTGTACACACACACACACACACACACACACACACACACACACACACACACACACACAC
>NC_061822.1:11669697-11672197 GCF_019202785.1 Penaeus chinensis
ACACACACATACATATATATATATATATATATATATATATATATACAGTGTATATATACATATATATATATATACACATTTATTTATGTATGCATATATATGGATGTATGTAAACACACACACACACACACACACACACACATATATATATATATATATATATATATATATATATATGTATATATGTGTGTGTGTGTGTGTGTGTGTGTGTGTGTGTGTGTGTATTTTTTTGTGCTTCTGTACGTACACACACACATACACACTTATACAGTTACACACTTACACACTTATGTATGTATATATGTATACACACATATGCATATCCTTTGCTGAGGAGAAATCTCAGACCCCTAAATTAACTTTAAATTTTCTACACCTACCTTACTTATGAAACAAAGTTTAGACATATTTGGTCTTTTGAGAATAATTTGAGATAGTTTCAAAATAATTTGTGACGTTGCTGCTGTCTCAGACAATCTAGTTATCTGAGAACTTTCGTCAATACCACTTCAGCTGATTCAATTTGATCTGCATTAAAGGATCCAAATGAACTTCATTGGCTGTGCCTTTTATCACCTAGGCAGATCGAATGTTTATAAGATTTGTGCCATAAGGAGTAAATAAAACAACGAAGGGAAGATCAGAAAAAAACACTAATATAGCGTATGTTGTGTTTACTTGAGAGAGAGAGAGAGATTGACTGAACCTTATTTTACAGATGGTGAAGCCTGATCTTACAAACGATAATTACAATATACAATAGTTATCGTCTACCTATTTCCATGCATCAATGTCTTTGAAAATTATGCCGTAGGTTAATAACATTTCTGGCTTGACATGTTAAACTTCTTTACAACATATGCAGTAGAATCACACATTCTAAGAATAAATATTTCAGCTCATTAAAAGTAAACATTTTACATTAAGACAAAAGGAATGGTTAACCACCGTAATATTTTGAGGACTGTATTGAAGCCAAGTAGGAATATCATGCGTTACATGATACATGCATACATACGTACATATATATGTGTGTGTGTGTGTGTGTGTGTGTGTGTGTGTGTGTGTGTGTGTGTAATCGTCAGATGTCTGCTTACTACAACGAATCCATACTAATTTAATCGTAAAATATTTGCCAAAACTTAGATAGGCCTACATTTTTTAAACAATTGAGCCGACCGAAATATAATGTGTATAATATGTGATGCATGACTAAATACTTAATCATTTAGTTATATAAATGACACAGAAAAATTAAAACAGATTATGAAAAAAATACTGAATAGTAATAATAATAATAATAATAATAATAATAATAATAATAATAATAATAATACAAATATACAGTCCATAGATAGAGTTAAGACTTACGGATGCAGTTTATGAAAAAAATGAATGCATGCATGTCTGTGAACTATATAGAATGGACGTTAGTATCAAAAGGTATACATTATTACACAGAGGGGTGAAACAAAGGAAATATGTAACCATGGAGGAATGAAATAGCAATGCAATGTTTTATAATTTCAGTCTGTAAACAATAGAAGCTCTACAACATGAAATACGGGTTACAGTATACGGAGGAGATCAGGCGAACATGATACAGATGCCAGCAGATAACTGTCATAAAATGTTATTTTCATTATTGTTATTTTTATTATTATTATTATTATTTTATTTATTTATTTATCTTTATAAGATTTCGACATAACTTGTGACGGAAAAGTAAATATGACAGAAAAGGCAAGACAAATCGCATACAGTGATGCATAAAAACAAACGAAATAAAAACAAACAAGAAAACTATGGATGGCATTTAACAGATAATATAAATTCTCAATGATAATCATGAATATTTGACTCCATTAACAATGATCTATACCAAAATTCATAGTAATCGAGAATTGCTGAAGGTTAAGAAATGACTCTATTCGTCCCATATATTTAGCAAGGGGCGGATTCCAGATTCCAGTAGTCAGTAGGGCATTCCAAGACTGGTATAAGGAATCTTTAGAATCCCACTGTGAATTCCTACACAGTCCGAGTGTTTGTTTTCCAATATTTGATTCCGAATTCGAGGATGAGGAAGCTCGTAACCATTACGATAAGTTGTTCTGTGACGTACGAGAGTTGTTTACATTCTTTTTTAGATCAATTTTGCGCACATTTCAGGTAGATAATTCATTCTTAAGTGTCTTACAGTCTGACTCTCCATATAACTAACTGAATGAAGGTACACAGACAAAGTACAAACCTAATATGATTGGGAAAAAATGCGAAATATTTATCCCGTGTTGCTAACTCATCTGCTTAAAAAAATCGAGAAACTTCTCGAAATAGTCAGTTACTGTTTCGACTGTGTGGTGTAGTGTGTGTGCTGTGCTATTTTTCTATTAAACTATTCTGTTTTAGTTCTATAGTCTTCTACGTTCGTGTGTTAAGTGTGAAGTGAGGTTCAGTGCTATTAAAGAAAAGTTTTTTATAGTGTAGTTGTAATCAA
>NC_061822.1:11684697-11687197 GCF_019202785.1 Penaeus chinensis
ATCACCACCACCACCACCACCACAACCACCACCAACACCACACTACCACCACCAACACCACCACCACCATCACAACCACCACCAATACCACCAAATTTTCAGAGATAAAACTTCAGTCTCAATCTCTATGGTTGTCTGGCGGTTGACATTTCATGATTTATCAGTCATGACGATGCTCTTTCGTCGCAGAAGCAGAAGCGAAAGCAATCAGAATATAGTCCTTGCCTGTTGACTGATCTCTTTGAGTTACTTCATTCTTGGTTTTGATGCCTCTGTGAATTCTACGTATTCTGAGAAAGCTGCCGTGATTCCGGTGTTTCAACTTATGTAAAACATTGTAATGTATTTAGTTTTGCGATGATGAAGCCTTAATTTTTGACAATGTGGAAGCTGTCAGTGATATGGTATTACTATTGGTTTCCTATATTCATTATATCATGCACTTTATTTTGGATATAACCATTTTCATCTGGTTTATGTGTAGGCTAGAAGCATCACCACTGCCCAAATTAATGATATTTCTAATACATTGATTCTTTCTACCAAAATCACGTTTTTGATAGGCACGGCGGTTTAGTTAATTTTAGTTTAATCAAAATGAGTTAATAAATAAAAACGAAATTGGCTGCTAATGGCAGTTCATCATTTAGACGGGAAGGTAATGGGTTGATAAAGTGTCTATTAAGAATTGTTCACTAAACAATGAACATCTATCATAAACTATTGCAATTTGAACATCAACCAGCAGATGGCTTTGGTTTAGATCTAATACGAAATATAACGATTTTTCCCCAATGCGAACAATTCATTTTCTTTTAGCTTTTTGTGGTAGACTTATGTATTCACCATCGAAGGATTGGGATTTAAGGGCGCTGGCTGGTTTCCCTTTATGAATACTTTGGAGTTTGTCTTAATATCCTGTTCTTCTTTCTCTTCCAATTATTATTATTATCATTTTTATTTTTTGAACTAGTATTACTGTTATAGTTGCTACGTTGTTAATTTTATCATTAAGATCATTATAATATTTTTATTGTTACTGTTTTTATTATAATCAGTACTATTATCAATACCATGTTGATGGTGCCGGTGTTGTTACCGTTGTTGCTGTTATTTATGTTTTTTTTTTTTTTGCAGGAGGACAAGGGAGAGCGAAAACTTTTCACAATAATTTAGAGGCAATATAGCCTGCAGCTCCCTAATTACCACACATATATAAGCTGCTGCAAACACATAGTGAAAATATTGCTGGCATGTTTCTCGTCGCAAAGTTATCACGCTTCATGTGATACTATTATTTTTTGTTATATTTGTTTTGTGCGGTTTATTATTATTGTTATTATTCTTATGGTTATGATTTAATGTGTAAGAGAAGCAGTAGACTAGTAGTAATTATAACAGCAGTGATAACAGTAGTAATGTTGTTATTGCTATTATTATTTTATCTCCATTATCATTAACACGTACGCATACCCACGCGCGCGCACACACACACACACACACACACACACACACACACACACACACACACACACACACACACACACACACACACACACACACACAGACGTGTGTGTATATATATATGTATGTATGTAAATATGTGTGTGAAGTATGAATGATACTAAAAGAGAAAGAATGAAATGTTAAGGTAATTAATAGGTGAACAGGGTCGTTATGGTGGTCTTGTTGTTTGACAGGGACTCTCAATCACGGCCGGTATTAAATCGTCTTATCGCAGAGTTTCTGATTAATACGTTTTTTTCTTTTTTTCTCTTTCTTTTTTTGTCAGAGAAAATCGGAGAGGAAGAGGTTGCCTTTCTGTAACATTCGTCTGCTAATCTAGAAGACAAAAGCCAATTACGGTACTCATGAAAAAACTTCGTAGAATGGGGAATTAACATTATTTTTGATGACAAATAGTCTCAGCATTTTTAATGTAGAGATAAGAATAGTCATTTATCTCTTGGTTTTATTCTGACCCTGTATGTGTTCTTAAAACCATCAAAACAGCAAAGAGAAGTGCCAAAGACTGAGCTCGTTGAATGAATTTCTATTACTATGCTAATGCCACTTTTCTTGTGTTAGTGTCATCTTTACGAGTTAATTATCCTAAGTATGCTATTGTCACGTTTTCGAGTAAATTATTTTGCATGTGTTTTGTCACCTTTTCGAACTATTCCTCTCTCAGCGCGAATAGCAGACTGTGACAAAATATTGCACTAGAGTATACATATTGTATTGTTATTTTATTACATAGTATGACATCGGACTTTGAAACATTTCAGATATTTTGTACAGTAGGAATATAACGCAATATTTTTTATCTGTGTATTGAATAATCAGTTTCCGCTAAGGGGCATTTGAAATGATTTCGTAGATAAAATATGCGATTCAGTTTCACAATATATCCTTATAGATAAGCATTCAAAGTCTTCACGTATAATGAAGCAAAAATGAACAGTTCTGAAGGAGTACTTCTCATACTAAGCCATCCTAT
>NC_061822.1:11699697-11702197 GCF_019202785.1 Penaeus chinensis
TTGGTAAAGTTCGCGGATTATCTTGTCTTCTTTTCGCAGGCTTTTCCGGAGACGCAAAATATTCCTGCTAATATCATGTCTGTGGAAACGCATATCAAGAAACGGAGAGTAATATGCCTGCGTTTTTCTGTATTTTTTTCCTTCCCTTCCTGGAGTTCTTGACTTTCGCAATGTCTCTTGCTTTGTATCCTGTCAGTCTTCTTCTCTCTACTTTTTTTTCTTTTTCTTTTTTTTTGTCGTTTTGCTTTCGTGTGGTATTTTTATTCTTTGCTTCTTCCTTTCTGTCTTTGTGAGAAGGTGTTTCTCTCTAATTCTCTCTAACTCCCTCTCCCTCTCCCTCCTTCCCTCCCTTCTCTCCCTCTCCCTCCTCTCCCTCTTCCTCCTCTCCCCTCTTCCTCCTCTCCCTCTTCCTCCTTCCCTCCCTTCTCTCCCTCCCTCCCTTCTCTCCCTCTTCCTCCTTCCCTCCCTTCTCTCCCTCTCGCCTATCCGCCCCCCCCCCAGCCCTTCCATACCCATGCAAATATCCTCTCGTTATTTTGCTATTCACCGTGTCATTTTCGGCCTTTTCTCGTTTTCTGTGATCACTCGTTACTTCTCTTGTGCATTTCTGCCTCTTTTCTTTCCCAATTTAACTTCTTCCTCTTCGTAGCCCTATCTTTACTGCTCTCTTCTAGTTTCTTGCTCTCTTGTTTCTTGTGTCTCACTTTTCCACTCTTTCGATTTCCTCTCCCTTCCTCTTCGCTTTTTCTCTTCCTCGTCACTCTTTATTACTTTCACTCCCACTCTTCCTTCCGTTTTCTCCCTTTCCTTCTTTTTCGTTTCTCTACGTTTTTCGTTTCTCCCGTTTTCTCTCTCTCTATCTCTCACGGTCTCTACTATTCTTTATCGTCCCTCTGCCAATCCTTTTCTCGCTCATTTGTCACGTTCCTTCCTCTCGCAGTTACTCTGTTCTTCTCTGTTTTAATCACACTCTCTCTTTTTAATTTGCTCTCCCTCTCCTATTCTCCCTTTCTCCCATTATTCATTTCTTATTCTTCATACTCTGTCTCCGTCTGTCTCTACCCCCCTCTTTCTTTTTCCTCCTTTTCTACCTTCCTCTCTCACTCCTCCTATGCCTCCCTCTTTCACTCTTCTCCCTTCTTTACCTCTCTCTTTCACCTTTCCCCCTTTCTGCCTCCCTCTTTCACTCATCCGCCCTCTCTAACTCTTCCCCTCTTTTTTTTTTTCCTGTTCTCCCCTCTTCTCCCTCCCTCCCTCCTCTCTTCCACATATATTCTTGGTCTCCTTCCTTGCTGTTGACACTCTTAAGCTACCGCGACGCAGCCATTTCCGCCCGGAGGCTCCCGTGGACGTGTCGCTCCGAAATGCCCTATTGATTGCCTCGAACTTTTTTTCTTTTTTTCTTTTTTCGTGAGGGGGGGTGAGGTTGTTGGGGGTAAGGGGGTTACAAGATGTTTTATCTGGGGGGGGCAAGATAGTTGTTTTTATGGGGGGGGGGTAAAGAGGGGATGGAGGGGGAGTTGGGTGAGAAGGGGGCGTATATATGGGCTGGGGGTGGGAGGGGGAGGGGTAAAGGGTTGGTATTGTAAGGGGAAGGGGGGGGGTGGTGAGGTAAGGAGGGAGGAAAGGGAGAGGGAGGGAAGGGAGAGGGAGAATGGCGGCCGAGACGGAGGTTGATATTGATTTTATTCCTCATCTCATCTGCTTTGAGATGTTATACAACTGCTTCGAGATCAGTGAGGTCTGATACTGCCGAGGTGGAGATAAGTTTCCTTCTTGGAAACCTGTTTTTGTCTCAGACTTTATGTAAACATTTCAAAGCTTCAAAATCTCGTTTTTTCCTGACCTATTTAATGTTTTGTTGAGTATATTTTCACAATTTGAAAAGCATTCCGTGGAGTAACTGGCCTCTTAGAAGAACGTCTTAGGATATTATTCATGATTAAGTAAAATAGGCAGCATTATGATAGACAATTTTAAATAATCTGATATACTGTTTTCATAATCTTGGTTGAATCACTTTCCTCACTCATAGCATAATATTTTACATTTATATTTTTCTGTACGATAGTTAACCAAAATAATATTTCTTATAAGCGTTCTCATTTTAACAATACATTTATCACAATATAAAATACTATTCCTTCAAAATAATCAGAATTCTTTAAGCTCAGTGTTTACGGCAGTTCTTTGGGTCCTAGCGATTAACTATCAAACCTTGAAATTTCTTGTGAAACTTTATTCAAACGTGTTCACTCGAAAATTCTAGGGAACTCCCGACTATTTTTCGACCTCTATGGCACTACATTTCCTACATAGACACTACTTTTATCTTTGTAATCGCTGTTTCATTGTCCGCAGGTTGTCTCACAATCTAAAAAAAATAAACTTTATTGCCATTAAAAACAGAAGAAGGAATAAAATGTTGCAGTGGCAACTAACAATTATTAATTTTGATTATAACTAAGTATTAAGAAATACGTCAGATCATATGAACAAA
>NC_061822.1:11704697-11742197 GCF_019202785.1 Penaeus chinensis
GACTTATCCTTACGAAACACTTTCATTGAATCTCACAAAAATAGTGCAGACAACGTGCACTGCAAACAAGCACAACGCATTCAGAATTACCGCTTCTTCTAAGAATCCACCACATAATTCATCTAATGGACGTTTGCACACATTTCTTGCTTATCTGAACATTACAATATCGCCGACATCATCCCACATCACTGTCAATTTCAGCTGTAGTCAAGTTACAGTGCGACTCTTATGCACGTTTATGACGGACTGTTTTGTTAGTATATTAGAAGCAAAAACTTATTACCTTTTGTCATATTATAATTTTTTTTTAATTAAGAAAGCTTTGTTATGTGTTCTGAATCTGTTACCACAATGAATGTACGGTTGAACAGGTTATTTGGTCATATATATTTTTTTAAACCATTCATCAATTAGACTGTTTAACTTTACCATTGTTAATGAAACATTGGAGAGAGAGAATTATCTGAATACATAATTAATTTTACGTCCTTTCTGTATTAATTTTAGTTTCATTCCTGTAGTGGTTAAACTTTCAAGAACTTCATTAACCTGGTAATCATGGATATCCAGGCTAGCTAAGCGATGTTATCTAATGAGTACATTTTGACAACGCTAGCCATATATCTATCTATCTATCTATCTATCTATCTATATATATATATATATATATATATATATATAACGCACGCAAACTTCGCACACACGCAGACGTCAAACGGTCTTCTCAGCCATGCACTTTATACAAACACACGTGCACGGCAGGCACATGTTTGTGTGTGGCTGTAAGCAAGACTTTTCAAGCAGTGCAAAGCATGACATTCTTTCCTAAACTCCGAAACCATAAACTCCCATTACTCGGTCTGGTATCCCGGGTCGACGCTGTTGAGGTAATGGCGCTGTGACAGAGAGGAAATAGAGCGTCCAACAGACCTCTCTCCCTTTCTCTCTCCTTCTCCCTCTTCTTCCCATTATACGCCCCTCCTCCCTCTTCTTCCCATTATACGCCCCTCCTCCCCACTTCACCTCTTCCTCCACCCACCTCCCCCTCTCCCTCCCTTATATCCTCACGGCAACCCCCTTCCTCTTCCTCCTCATTGTCTGGCCTCAGCGAGTATATTCCCTTCATAATATATCCTCTCTCTGACCTCATATGTCCCAGTTGCGCACAGGGACACAAGCAGCCACTCTCGTCCCGCTGGGAGGAAGGGGTCTCCGTGTTGGGGGCGGGTGTTTCCTCAGCCGGAGCGAAGTTATGGACAGATATGAGGGTAGAATACCAATGAATTTTGTTGGCGCACATTATATATAATATATATATATAAATATATATATATTAAATATATATTATATATATACACACATTATATCTATATCTATATATATACATATATATGACATAGATATATGAAATATGTAATATATATTTATGTATATATGTGTATATACATATATACACATATATAAATATATGTGTATATATATGCATATATATATATAAACACATACATATACTGTATACATGTATACATACAAATATACATATCTACATATAAATATGCATGGACATTGACACACACATACTTGAATGTATATATATATATATATTTATATATATATATAAATCTATATATAAACATATACAAAATATGTAAAATCATAAATATATACATGCAATGATATACATAAAAATGCATACACACACATATATACATATATATATATAAATGCATATATATATATAGATATATAGATATATGTGTGTGTTATATATATATTATATATACATATGTATACATAAATATACATTAAACACACAATTACGCATACAAACACACACACACACATACTTCATACACACACACACACACACACACACACACACACACACACACACACACACACACACACACACACACACATACACATGCACGCACGCATATATGTATATATATATATTTATATATAATATAAGATAATGAGTTATAGAAGACTCGTTAGGATTTTTTTAAATTTTATTTAGTATGATATTCTAAAACTAAAACTTTTCTTTCTTTTTCATGTATGAATATGTATTTTCATATGTATTTGTGTTTATATATTCATTTGCGTATGTACGATCATACATATATATATATACATATATCTGTATTTATGTATTTATATATTTATGGATATGATATATATACATATATGTATAGATTTATATATGTATATATATACAAATATACATATATTTATATATACAAATGTCTATACATGCATATATATATGCACATATATACATATAAATACATAAATACATATATTTCTAAACACACACACACACACACACACACACACACACACACACACACACACACACACACACACACACACACACACACACAAATTTATATATACATACGTATGTATATGTGTGTGTGTGTGTGTGTGCGTATGTGTATATTTATATGTATGTATGTATCTTACTATTTATCTGTATATAAGTATATTCTTATATATTCATATATATACATATTGCTAAAAATACATATACATATATATATTTCTATATATGTATACATATATATATATATTCATATATATATATCTTTATGCATATATAAAAGTATTCATTTTTTATATTTAAATTTGTCTATAATATACATATATATATATAAATATATATATATATATATGTTTGTGTGTATATGTGTGTGTGTAGATATAAATGTATTCTTATATATGTATATATATTTATTTTTATAAATATATTCATACATTCATATTTCTATGTAGACAAAACTATATATATGTATTTAAAGTATGTATATGTATGCACATATATATAAATATATACATATATTCATATTTAAAAAAAAAAAAAAAATGTGTATGCATACACACACACACAGACAACACACACACACACACATATTTTCATATAATATATATTTTTATATATATTCATGTATACATATATAAACACATACATACATATTTATATATAAATCTACATATACATGAATATCATACTTATAAGTATAAACACACACTCACGCACACACACATACACAAACACACACACTCACACACACACACACACACACACATATAGAAACACATACACACACATACATGTGTGTGTGTGTGTTTGTGTGTGTTTGAGTGTGTGTGTGTGTGTGTGTGTGTGTTTGTGTATGTGTGTGTGCGTGAGTGTGTGTTATTATATATGTATGAATTATATATGTATGTATATATATATATATATATAGAGAGAGAGGGGGGGGGAGAATGAGTGAGAATGAGTGAGTGAGTGAGAGTGAGAAATATATTGATATTGCTTTTCATATATTTATTCAATTATATATGTATATATATTTACATATGTATTTAAATCCATGTTTATATATCATATGATATATACACACAAATACATATATATAATTATACATCTGTAAATACAATCATATATATATATATAGTTCCTATATATATATTTATATATATATATTCATATATATATAATTCATATATGTATATATTATTCATATATATATATGTATATATATGAATATATATACTTATATTTACAAATAGTATAAAAATGATATATATATATCATTTTCATACCGTTTATGTATAAAGATGTGTATATTCATATGCATTTATATGAATGTATATATATGAATATATGTATATTCATATATATATATATATTCATATATATTTATATATAAATATGTATATACATATGAATACATATATATATATATATGAATTTTATATATATATGTATATATATAACAGAGAGAGAGAGAGAGAGAGAGAGAGAGAGAGAGAGAGAGAGAGAGAGAGAGAGAGAGAGAGAGAGAGAGAGAGAGAGAGAGAGAGAAATAGAGAGAGAATGAGAGAGAATGAGAGAGAATGAGAGAGAATGAGAGAGAATGAGAGAAATAGAGAGAGAATGAGAGAGAGAATGAGAGAGAGAATGAGAGAGAGAATGAGAGAGAGAATGAGAGAGAGAATGAGAGAGAGAATGAGAGAGAGAATGAGAGTGGGAGTGAGAGTGAGAGTGAGAGTGAGAGTGAGAGTGAGAGTGAGAGTGAGAGTGAGAGTGGGAGTGGGAGTGGGAGTGGGAGTATTTTTATATTGATATTCATATATATTAATTTATATATATACATATGTATTTAAATCCATGTATATATATCATAGGAAATATATATACATAAATTCATATCTATAATCATGTATCTTTAAATATGATCATATATATATATGTGTATTTTTATATCTATATATATCATATATATTTATATATATATATATATACACATGAACGTATATTTATAATATAAGGTAGAGAAACCTGAACAAAATAGATTTATTGAAAAATGAGAGATTTTCGAAATCCTTCTCCATATGTAATAAACCTTTGCATATACATAAAGTTCTCGCTATTTGCACTCCATGTGAAGATTGGTTTTGCTACCTCGCTGTTCCTCAGCATTTGTGCCCCCCCCCCCCCCACACACACACACACATTGCCTAGATAGACCGATTTCCCGCATCGTCCGTCGTCTACCAACTGGGCTACCCTCGTCATGTTCTACCACGGCTACCCGTCCTCAGCCTGCCCTACACTGAGATCTACTCTCTCCGTCGCCCTCATCACCTTCTCAACTTCTCACTGATCTTTCGCCAGGTGAACACTCCGTAGCAACTCCCCCTACCTATGCTGTTCCCTTTGCTTCCTGTGATAAGCAGTACTTGGGCGAGACAGGAGCCTATCTCACTAAGCGTCTTTCTAAAAATAAGTATGCTGTATCCAGGTTATGCAAAAACAACAATCTCTTCTGACGTCAGTGGGACAGGCCATCAGATGGACGTGTTCTCTTCCCTTTCGCTGATGACGACTGCATACTGGTCGAACCAACCTTAATCATGCTGCTGCCTAATTTCAAATTGGACCGCGGCTTTTCTTCTGCCGACAGTCTCCTCGCTTCCTACATGCTCCGCCATCTCCCTTATGTCAGCCACCCTTCACATAGACCGCTTGATTCTTCGACCTGATCAGACCTCCCTTCGCTTCAGTTCACCTGCCCTCCCTGCCCCGCCTCTCCTTTATCTCTTTTATACTCCCTCCTCTCCCCTTCCTCTTCGGACTTGAAGATGAAATCCAAGAGAATTACGAAACTGTTGTCTCGTTTTTCAATAAACCTATTTCGGTCGTTGTGTTTCTTTCTAATATATATCTATATATATACATATACATACATATATATATATATATAAACACACATGTATACATGTGTGTATATTTTAATATATATATATGAAGATATGTATCTATATATGAAGATATATATGTATGTATATAAAGATATGTATATATGTATACATATACATATATAAACATATATAAATATATGCATATCTATGTATAAAGATGTATATATTCATATATATATGTATATACATATATCTTTATATATGTTTATATATATAACGTATATATATCTATATATATAAAGATATATGTATATATGTATATATAGTTCAATTGTATATATATATATGTTCATATATATATATTATAAAGATATATATATATATAAAGATATATATATATATAAAGATATATAAGATATATGTGTATGTAAGATATATAACATGTTTATATATAAAAGATATATGTATATAAACATGTATATATATACATATCACACACACACACACATTAATCCTACCAAAGACTAATGGTAAAAGATGATTGGAAACAGACGTTGTATAAATACCTATAAAAAGTGTCCATCAGGTACGTGCTTTTTGATTAGTTAGTAGAAAAGCTTTGCCATGGTAGTAGGAAATTGAAGGCCTGGGTTATAACACGGGAGAAAAAATTCTTCTCTTATTAGTACATTGAATATTAATATATTTAAGTTTCGAGAGTTGGTTGTATCCATGAAGAGTGAAGAATAGACGTTACTTTTTATGGCAATCATATAGGTAATGATAATGAAAGTGAACATTATAAATATGAAATAACTTCTTTAAATATGTGACGTAATCACTAACATACCATCGATTTTTAAAGATAATTCCTTGCTCGTTGTATGTTCCTATTACTTTGAAGGACATCTCATTCCACAATTTTATGTAAATACACCTAAACGAGAGCATTCATATATATGTATATATATATATATAATTTTGGGGGGCAAGGTTTATGATATTACCGTCTCACCTTTAAAAAAATATTTAATTTCACATCAACACGCCTACTTCAGTCTTACTGAAAGTTTTATGCTATGTGCGTGTGTATTATCTTATGTACTACTATACATTAATGTGTTCATATCTTTGTTTTTTTTCAGTTCCATTAATTATGATTTCGTTTTTACATTTTCATTATATTTCGGGTTTATTTCACATTTGTTAATATCTTAATTTATATTTTTAAATGCATTAAAGATCATCTTATCTTTTATAATTCATGGATTTATTTTGCCACCGCTCAACTTCCGCGTTATCACTGTCTTCCTGCTAACTCCATTGTTGATTAATTCTGCTGTCAAGCCTTGTAATTTTCAGTATAATTGTATTGACATTGAACACTTAGGCTTCAGGGAGGGATAATGTAACTTTTGTTGGTATTATTGTTGTAAATGCCGAGTATATTCTTGCAGGTAGGGTTGCTAATGTTCTGGTGGTTATTGTTACGGTATTATTATCATTTGCATTATTATTATAATGATCAGTGTTATTTATGATTGGTAAAACACTTCCGTGTTGATACTATGGTAGAAAAACCAACAATGCAAAAACTAGATTTATTGAAAATGAGATTACAGTTTCGAAATCCACCTGGATTTAATCTTCAGCTTTTTTATCATTATCACACCACCTTCGTTACAATTACCATCACCATCAATATTGCTGTTACCATTACCATTGCCATCACATCACCGTTACCATTATCATCCCCATCACCATCATCATCCAGACTCCCCCCCCCCCCACACACACCACCACCACCACCACCACCTCCACCATCAGCAGCAGCATCACCAAGACTACTACAAATGCTGCTATTGCCACCCACACCAGTATTACTCTTATGTATATCAGTATTTCATTTTTGTTCTTTAAGCACATCATCATTGCATGTTGTGTTGTATTACTGTACTAAGGCTTTCAGCACAAACACACACACACACACACACACACACACACACACACACACACACACACACACATACACACACATACACACACAGACACACACGCACGCACACATACATAAAAAGTTTTTTTTTAATGACGCCGATACTAGAATTTTATCTTAAAAAGATAGATCAATGCTTGGCCAGTTTGAATTCTTAAGAAAAGAAAGAAAAGTACATGTATCCGTGCACCAAAGTATTGCGTATGATTTGATTACATAAGTTACAGTCCTACATGTTACTTAGCAGTGTAGTGGATACAATCCCACCATTTCATTTAATTATGTAGATTACGAAACACATTTGATTCAACACATTAATAACTTGACATTGAATTGCCCTCACATTATGCACTTTGATCATTATTAATTTCACCGATCAGAGCAGCAGTTGGGTATCTAACTTAATTACTGTTTAAGTAATGCAAAGTGACTATCGACTTATGAATCCAGTGCATAATCTAGAAAGATATGGATATGGTTTATCATTTTCTCATAGGAAAATGAAAGCTTTAACATCACAGGTTTACAGCCGTCTTTAGTCTCCCTTCTTGATAGTCTACATCGCATATAATGAGTACTTCTTAATTTCTTAATCTTATTTTTTTTGATTCGCACTCAACGGTTTCAACATTTGTTATAATGAACTTCATATAGTTGTATACCTTCGCTATTTTCTCTGTAACTTTTCCTCATTAATTTTATAAAGAAATTCAACAAAGAATGTCCAGAGTTCACGCACTTTGTAACAGAAAAGCAATATAAATCCCCTTCCCCTAAGAAAAGTATACACTCTTTGTCAGATGCATAGGCACGTCACCAAGGCAACCATTCCATATTTAGCCTAGCTTGAATTGTCAAAAACAGGTGAGCTTTTCCTACTTGCAATCTTACAAGTTCCTCTCGACTGGTGTATTCTTTCTTCCCCTCTCCAAGCCCTTTGTGGTCAAGTTCACCCCCCCCCCCCCCAAACCCCCACTACAAGGAGCTCCTCTCAGGCCATAGCATTTAAATTTTCACCTCCTTTCTACCTGCTTCCGGCCCTTAGTGGTCAAGAACTCCCTCCCTCCCTCCCTCCCTCCCCCCCCCAGTCCTAAGTTCTGAACAGTCCCCCCAGTTCTTAGCGATCAAGAACACCCCGCTCCCATCCCTCCTTTTTCAGTTCATAGCAGTCAAAGCTTCCCCTCTTCCTCCCATCCCCATTCCTTAGCTGTCGTGACCCCCCAAATCCTTACCCCCTACTCCCGAGTTATTGTGTACAGTAATTTAATTTCTCTAGTCAATGCTAGACAATAGTCCAATTTCATAGTGCAGTAAAAGTATTCCAAGAAGAAAATGAGATTTTCCTTTCTTTCGCTCGCTTTATCTCTCTCCCTTCCTTCCTACTTAGCTTCTTTCCCTCATTCCCCCCTTCCTCCCCCCCTTCCCTCTTCTCCCTCCTCCCTCTCTCTCTCTCTCTCTCTCTCTCTCTCTCTCTCTCTCTCTCTCTCTCTCTCTCTCTCTCTCTCTCCCTTTCTCTTTCTCTTTCTCTTTCTCTCTCTCTCTCGTATTACATATATGTAGTAACAAAAATTAATCATGCATTAATTGTGAGTACGTTATATATTTCAATAAAATACTGAATTAAATAAACGATAGTGGGTACGAAATTTTACGGATAAATGCTTTATTTCAAATGTCTATATTCTTTAACCAGACTTGTGTATGCGAAGTAAGACTACTACCCCTTTACCGCTGTGTTTATTTTTAGTGACATTTCAGTATAGTTTCATATCAGATATCGAGATATGCAAAATTTATTGATTGCTAAGATTTTTTTTTTTCTTAACCGTGCACTGATCTTCGCTTTGGCTGCATGCTTATATTTTTTACACTCCAATATCGTACTCATTATATTTTTTTATTAATTTCACTTCTATTTTCTATTATTGCCTTTTATAATGTCACCATAGATACACATAAATTTCACATAAATTCCATTTGTCTCTCCCTTCGTCTTCATTATTAATGACCATTTCCACACTGCGGAGTCTAACAAAAGAGAAAATGGCAGCCGGTTATTTCCCAAAATTCGCACCTCGAAAGCCAAGGTGAAAGACGCTTATGGTTGCCTTCTTAAAATAGCTTTTATGGTCACTGGAAGCCTTCCTTATGTAAGAAGTAGAATATGTTTCGTTGAGAACAGACCACAGTGATCTCAAAACTACAGCTTAGTTATCGCATTGGTAATAAATGAAAATTAAATGAACAGATTGAGGAAAAAATAAATATAACTATCTCAAGACTGATAGCGTGGCTGTACTGGGGCTATTTGATTTTAAATATGGCAGTAGTTTTCTTAACACGTGTGAACTACTGATCCATTGCATAAGTGTAAAAAAAGGATGTTTCTGTACAACGCACTGGAATGTTTCGATGAATGTGCCATTATTATTCAATTAATAGTATTATTTTGTTTGAAATGTTAGAATAAAGTTTGATTTTGGAACCGTAGAAACCACACACACACACACACACACACACACACACACACACACACACACACACACACACACACACACACACACACACACAAAAGATAATGGTGATGAAGAAAATTTTACTGACAGGTCTATTAATAGCAGGATGCATTATAAATACTTAATTGTCCATAAAATCATTACTGTTCAGAATCAGAACAAGAGAAGACCAGAGATGAAGGTAATACATGTACCAGGGGTCTAATATTTATTGGCATGCGAAATATTCTTCTTCATTCCCCATGACTGTCACGAAAATATATTGAAAATACTTTGGTTACCCTGATAATTGCTTAAAACTAGGAAACAGGGAGTATCAATACGTTGACATATAATATCACTACGACTGTCAGCTACGTTCAGTCCCATTTATTTCCTTTTTTTCTTAAACCTATTTTTTATTGTAACAATTGTAGTATGGTTTGTTGGTAAGAGGCAGTTTACAAATATCGTAGAAACACAAAGTAGTGTTTTATTTAAGGTAGCCTTGCTATTTAGTTCTCCTACTAGCTCTTACATGTTGGATCGGCTAGGGTGATTTGAGTTACAATGATAATGTTGATAAAAATGATGTGATGTGTGAATGAATGAAATAACAGTGCAAAGAAATCACGTGTTGATCATTAGTTCTTCCTGTGTATCAAGTTAGGCTGAAGTGAAAAATTGTCAAGTTGATTTTCAGTTCGTCTCACTCACCCCACCCACTTCCTCTCGGTTGCCAGGCTAGCTGAAAAAGGTTAACGTCAAGAAACAGAAATTCACCTCATAATAATGTCTCTTTGATTAGCCACTCGTCCCCCCTCCCCCCAGTCTCTCCACCCGTCGCGCATTGATGATAATTTCCTTCGACTAGGCGGCTTAAATGTCGAGTCCTCTTTCCTCCCTTCCCTTTTGCGCCTGGGAAAGACTAGTCCGTTTTCCTCCCCCATTTCATGTATCAAATATAGAAAGTGAGGTCGTCTTCTCCCCAGGTCTTCGCAGGTAATTTTGTCGTGGGTAGGTAGCTCTGTGTTCCATTCTTTTGTCTCGAGCTGATGCTGTGTATCGGGTGTCGGTGATTGGTCATAGGGAAGAGTGCTTCCTATTTTTACTCTTCTATTCATATAGGGGAAGTATTGTTTAGATTGTCCATTTTTTGTGGTTTCTATTTAGCCGCCTTTTATTTGTTTGTATTGTTTTCCTTGTTTTATGTTTGCTTTTCTTTCTCTTTTTTCTCGTTTGGTATTTTATTTCTTTAATTCATTTATTTTTTTTTTTTTTTTTTTTATAAGTCTTTTGTCTTTTTTTCCTGTTTCTTTTTTGTGTCTATGTTCTTCCTCTTTTATTCATGCAAATATGATGTATAGATTTGTTTCTTTATTTGACTGGTTATTATTTTTGTCATTGTGTAATTTTCTTTGCTTTCTTATTATCTATTGTGTTATCTCCTATTGTCTTTCTTTCCTCTCTCACTCTTCTTTTTCTTTGTTCTTATGTTTTCGTTCTCTTTCATGTTATATTTTTCTATTGCCTTACTTACTCGCTACTTCTCAGTATCTTATTACCATTTCATTTCATTTTTTTTCTTTTTTTTCTTGTTCTGTATAGTTTTTTGGGGTTTCTTTTTTTTCATCGGCGTGTCTTTTTATTATCTATATCTGCATTTCTGAATGTGTTTCTTCGAGGTTTATCTTTGCGCTGTTGTATTTTTCTTTTTCTTTCCATTCTATGTTTTCTTGTCGATTTCTCTTATATTTTCTTATTATCCGTCTCCTTTCTCATTGTTATTTAATGATTATCTTTGCTTTCCTAGATTTTAGCTTGTCTTCTCTCTTATTCTTCACCTTTTGTTTCTCATCTTTACTCCCTTTTCTTGGTTAATTTATCTCCATTCTTCCTGTTTCCCTTGTCCAATTATTATGGTCTTCGGATTGTGGATGCGTTCGGGCATGATCTCTCAACTTTGTCTGTTTATCTTTGATGTTTGCTTCAGTTGTTCTACGTTTGAAAAGCTCGTGACGAAATGAGGCCAAATTTTATGTTGAAATGGTTGAGTGTGATCAAGCGGTCGTTTTTTTTTTAGAATTAGCATCCTTTGACAGGCTGGTGACGATGATTGATTGTTAATGGGCCGTTTGGTGGTGATGAATGAAGTATAATGATAGAATAGGTAATCAACCTAGTAAGTGCATCATCTAGATAAAAAAAAAAAAAAAAAAAAAAAAACTGGCATAGGCTTTAAATACATTTATATAATCCATCATCTATAAATACTTCAGTGATGTTTCTCAGTACTCAGATATGCTCCTGTCCTTTCGTGGGGTTTGATAGGGACGTCTGTTCAGCTCTGAAGATGACAGGACTGTTGGGATTCCATCACTGAAAAAACGATCCCTCTTGTTTTTATAAACAAACTGTTCATATATAGATCAGTAAGCTATGGCTGTTTGATATTAAAATTATAATGTTCAGTAACAATGGTGAGGTTTGAATACTGTATTGGAGGTATGATTTTTTATGTCTTAACTGATATCAGATTTACACTTCAATGTACGGTTAAAATGAGCAATAATGAATAACAGGTCACCGGCACGTTGAACATGTTACTGGCAAGTTGAATGTTAGCATTAATTTCCGGGATATATAGGCATTTTAAAAGCAGTTGTAGCGATTATGTTTTCATAGACGTGAATATGTACCTTTACGCATAAGGAGATGGTGTATTAGCGGCTGATAGAGTATTGTAGTTGCGAATACAACCTCGAAATAGACCTCGAAATAGACCACAAACGAACGGTTCCTGGCAGCCAACAAAAAAGGCTAATAGTATAAGCATTTCTATCAGTTATCTGTGTAGCTATTATTTTGTTTTAATTTCCTTTATGATGATTTTTGATAATCAAAATAATAGTTCATAGTAATATTCATAATGAATGAGGTAAGTTGACCAGTTAAGAAAAAAAAAAATAATGAACTACAGAAACAAACGGTCAAAGTAGAAATGCTCTTTTAGATAATAACTATTTATTTTTTTCGCTTGAAGGAATTTAATTTTATGTCCACATATGTTATGCTTAGTCAAATAAAGTTCACATTCTTTAAGTTAAATATCTATGAAAAATCTCTTTGATCATTAAATGGGTCATCAGATCAGTTATATTTTACACCGAAAATAATTTCTATTTATTTCCATATCTAGATATATATGTGTGTGTGTGTGTGTGTGCGTGTGTGGGTGTGTGTGTGTTATATTAAATATATATACTTTTAAATATAAATGTATATATGTATATACTTATGTATATACATATGTATATACACATGCATGTATATACATATACATATATATACGCACACATATAAATAAACAAACAAACATAAACAAATGTAAACACAAACACAAACAAACTAAGACGTTCACACATAAAAACGTACTGATAGTAACTCAATGACATTAACATACACAAAAACACATGCATATATCTAAACATATATATCTATATATCCAATGTGTATTTTTTATATTTTATAGTAATATATATATATACATATTACATTTTATAGTGTATATATATATTATATGTATATATATATATATATTTTGTATATGTGTATACTATGAAAAATATATACATATATATCATATATATGATATATCATTATATATATATATATATATATATATATATATAATATGCATGTTAATGTCTTTATATGTCTATACATATGTATATGTACTTACATATATGAATATGTACCTGTATATATATATTTACATATGTGTATATTATGTATATGTATATATGAATATGTATATTTAATGTGTATGTATATGTATATATGAATATATATATATATATGTATCTATATGATATATATATGTGTGTGTGAATGTGTATATATATATGGCTATATAATATGTATATGTATGTATAGACGTATATATATACATATATATGTATATGAACATGTATAAATGTGTATGTATATATATGTAAATATAAATGTATATGCACGTATATTTATGTTTATATGAATATTAATATATATGTATGTGTATATATATAAATGTATGATATATGTATGTATATATGTATATGTACGTATGTGTATATATAGTATATAGATGTATGTATGATACATATACACATGTATATATGTGTGTAAACATGTATATATACACACACATAAATATGTATATATATATGCATACACACATACATATGTATACGTATATATACATATACATATATATTCACACTGTATATATGTATACATATATACATACATATATACATACATATACAGTACACAGTACACACGCACACGCACACGCACACGCACAGACATATATTTACATATATATATACACATTGTATATATATACACATACATACATATTTATGTATAAAGGTATATATGTATTTATATGTATATGTATATATACGAATATATATGTATATATATGAATATGTATTTATTTATATGTATATATATGTTTGTATCTGACATTTATTCGTTAATTAATTTAATCTTGGATGGACGGGGGAATATATTTATATACATATACATATAATATATATAATTCATATATATAATATATATATAATATATATAATATATATAATATGTATAATATATATAATATATACATATAATATATATATACATACCTTCACACATATGTATATATATATGTGTATATATATTTTATATATTCTCTCTCTCTCTCTCTATATATATATATTCTCTCTATATATTATCCTTTCTTTTTCTCTGCCTATATATGGCATATATATGTGTTGGTATATGTATATATATGTATATATATACATTATATATATTTATATATGTGTATATATATCTCTATATATACACATCATATATATATATATATATATATATATATATATATGATTATATGTATATTTATATATACATACATATATATAATGTATATATATACATTATATATATATATGTATTTATATATAGGTATATGTCTAGAAACTGGTTTGTATAGTATAAACACACTACAAACTGTATAAATAGATATTCATGTAAAAGAAAAAAAAAAAGAAACATTAATAAAAGAAAAATGCTAATAAATCTGCCTTCTTGGAGAAGATTACAGCTAGATTAATTTCATGCCGTCGCCTGGGTTCAGAAAACAAGCTAACTTATTGCGTTTCTCTCATTGTGTTCTTGCCGTTGTTTGTGTTATATGTTTATATCTGGATAAGGGTTTCCTATGGTTACAAGAGTTATGACCAAGGGATCCGTCATTAACATTTACGTTATTGTATCTTTTGTGAATAAACTGTTTCTTCTACATCCAATATTCCATTCTTTGAATAGTTCCCATGAAAGAGAGAATTGTTTGCATCCTTATCTGTTCACATAAGAAAATGTTTGCTATTTTTTGGGTTCATTGTTGGTATTTTTAGTATTTGCTTTAGTATTTTTTTCATAACTTGTGCTGAGGTAGACATCGTGTTTTGCCTTTTGTGATGACTACATTTTCCACAGACTAATGGCTTCTCCTTTTGTTCTATTTTTAATAAGTCGTCTGCAATCGTTAATCACCCAGTTGTTATTCCGTCAAAGATTATGTGTGTGTGTGTGTGAGGGGGTGTCTGGGTGTCTGGAAGAGTTTTGCAGTTACATCACCCTTATAAAGATAAATCACGTAGGAAGTACAAGCACACAACACACACACACCCACACACACACACGTGTGTATAGATATATTTATTCATTCATTCATTCGTTTATATATACAGGTAGATACATATATGGATATATTTGGCTTGTTATGATGATATTACGAGCTAATATATCGACTATGCTTATCAGTGTCATTACATAAGGTGACATGTATTTAATAACTAACATACATTATAATTACATATAATTACAATTATACTGAATACTTCAATAAATCATCATTGTATGATTATAACAGTGTAAATTTCTTATCAGATTATCATCGCAGCATTGGAAGCCATGTTGCACAAACCACTATACACTCACATTATACAGCCACCATTTTAATCATTATCATCCTCTTAAAGAGATATATGAAGACGTACTTGGGAAATGACAATTCAAGATTATCCATTTTCGACATTTAATTGTATTCATCTTAATCTACCTCAGTTCCCCGTCATGCCCATTAATTAAATATAAGATGTGTGATTAACCTCATTTCGCTTCCCCCTTTGAGTGACCATCCGTTGCAATGCACTTGAGCGCACACGTTAATCCCCTTTATGTCATAAAAAAAAGATAATGGGAGGGAAAGAGAGAATCGAGGGAGAGGGGGAGATATAGGTGGAGAGAGGAGGGAAAAAGATTGGAAGGAAGAAAGAAGACGAGACGGAATAGAGGAAGGAGAAAGAGAGTGTGACAGAGGCAAAAAAAGGAGTCTTACGTAATACCTACTAATGTGTGTTTGTATTGAAGAGCAAACAGAACAGCCTGTGGTAACACACAGATTTCTCTGATATATCTCCAATATATGAACCATTTTTAATAGTTTAATGAGCCGAAGCCGATAAATGAATAGATAAATAAATACATTTATATATGTATATACAAGTATGGATACGTATTTACACACTTAAAATATATTTGTGTATACACATATGTATATATTCATATATGTATTGTTTTATATATAGGTATACTATTGAATTAATTTGTGTTTGGTCGCCCAGAAAACAGTTATCTGGAAGCTAAATCAAGTGAAGAGCACACACACACGGATATATATATAAATATCTATATATCTATATGTGTATGATATGTATACATTCATGTATCCATATATATGTGCGTAGAGGCCTTTGTGTGTATATAGTCTGATTGATTGATTAATTAGTAGACATATTCGTCTATACTTAAATCCATTTATTCATATTTATTTTTTATCACGCATAAATATGCATGTACCTTGCAACAGTAACAACAATAATGAGACTCAAAATAATAGTATCCAAATTACAAAGGGAATAGTAAATAACATTAGTACTAGTATTTTTTTTTTACTATAATAACCTTAAAAAAACTGACAGGCAAACTTAGAAACTCCAAGAACGTTAAACATGTTTACTCACACGCTTCCCTTATCATTAATTAACCTGTCAGAATCACAAATTCGCGTTTAAGATTAGAGCAAGTCGTTCAGAATCTAAGGTCTAGCACGCCACAGTTCATTAGCATACAGTTCGTAGAATTATCTGAAAGTTTGTGTCGTCTCTTTAAGAAATGTTTCAGCGTGGTTGTTAACACTGTGTATATAATTGTATATATATATGTGTGTGTGTGTATAATATATATATGTATATATATACATATACATATGTGCATGCATATATGCATATATATATACATACATAAATACATAAATACATACTGCACTATAATCACACACACACACACACACACACAGTCTCTCTCTCTCTCTCACTTACATGTATAGTATATATGTATAGATGTGTATATATATAGAGGCATATATGATACATGTTCATATATATGTATATATATTTATATATATACTGTATATATACACTGTATATATACACGTGTGTGTATGTGTATGTGTATAAGTATAAATCTTCATATACATGTGCGTGTGCTTATGTGTAAGGCAATGACTGCAGCGATTACATATATTTCTTTATTAGGTAACGGAGACCAGTCCTCCTCACCCGACCTCAGCCCTTTATCATGATACTTCTTCCCCCAATACACGAACCACTGTTGGTGACACTTATTCTCTTAGATTTTTTCTCCTTTACTGTTTGCATATATCCTTGTAGAGTTAAGGCAAACACTTCCCTAATGGACGTTTAAACTGAGTAAAAATATTGCATATAATAAAGGTGTTTACGACCTTGTAAATGGTTGGACTAAATCCTGGCCCGGCTCTGTCTCTCTCTCTCTATCTCTCCCTGTTTGTCAGTCTCTCTTTTCTCCATCTATCTGTTTTCCTCACATCCCCCCTCCTTTTTCTCTACTTCCCCCTTCCCCTCGCTCCTTTCTACCCTCCCTCCTCTTTCTCATACCAACCAATCTTTCTTTCCCTTCCTCCTTTGATATCCACCCCCCTTTCTAGTGATTTATTACGTTAACCCATTTTACAGAATAACCGACACTGTTAGCTGTCATTTAAAGCCTTCGTGCTCTAAATTATAATATTGCACGATTCTCATTGCACAAGGGAAGGGGGTTATATCTTTTAAACCTGGAAGTACTCTATCAGCTATAGGAATACCATCGTTATCTCAAATGATAGTCTCTAAACTCTTGTTTTTACCATTATCATTTTACTTAGAAGTGTTGATAGCCCTCAAAGTTGTGAGTTTATAATTGTGAGTTAACAATATGCCGAATAGTACAATCGATAATTTAATGTTTTTTTTTTTTGTATATATTATTTTTTTATTTGTTTATTATACGGCACAACTGTAACACTACTTTATTGCTGTAAATGAAATAGTTGTGTATATATATATTCCTACATGTATGTATATATATGTATATATATACATAGATAAATATATATATATATATATATATATATGCATATATAAATATACATAGATAGACACACACACACACACACATACACACATACACACACATACACATACACACACACATACACATACACATACACATACACACACATACACACACATTTACATATGCACACACATATATTTACATATGCACACACACACACATATGTATATATGTGTATATACACACATGTATGTATATATATATTATATACATTTATATAAATATATGTACATAAAGGTGTATATATGTATATATATGTATATACATACTTATTTGTGTATATACATATGTATATATATTTATGTATATATGTATGTATATATATAAATATATATATAAATATATATATAGAGATATATGTATTTATATATCTGTATATATGTATATATCGGTATATTTGTACACATATTTTATATATGTGTGTGTGTATATATATATGTACCATATATATATATATGTGTGTGTGTATATATTTATATATTTATATATGTATGTATGTATGTATGTACATACGCACACGAGCACTATCAAGAAACGGATGCTTGCCGGATTTAAACTGGCTCGGAGCTGAAGGTGACAATATTTGCCTCTTCACAAGACGCAAGATCCAGAGTGTCAAGAATCGACATAGTTTTCTGATGGACTGCTTGGCTGAGCAAGTATTGCCACCTTCAGCTCCGAGCCAGTTTAAATCCGGCGAGCATCTGTTCCCTGATAGTGTTCTGGCCTTCCTTGAGGTGGCCATTAGAAATCGACTCTACGAACTCCGGAATGAGCTCGAGGGCGAACACCTTCCCCATGAGCTGGTCCTCCAACTACTGTAGGAAGATCAAGCTCAGCGAGTCAAACACGAGGCGAAATTACATCGGGTATGCAGCAAGAACAGATGGATAAAAGCTGGACGAAGTGATCTTCTCAGAAACATGTCTTCAAAACACCTGGCTCCCTTAGAAAAAGAAGGCCTCTCCCTTGGCCTCAAATTTAGCACCGGGCAGGAAAGCAAGGACCTAATTGATTACGTCATCTCGAACCACTGCTGGGCCGATAGTGAACTCGACAAAGGGTTCGTCCAAAGGATTGCTGCATGAAGCATGGCCGATGCGTCGTCACTCTCCCCGGCAGATATATCACCGCGCTGAAGGTAAAGGCCTACTTCCCCTGCTCGAAGAGGCTAGACAAGGTACACAAGCCAGGCATACCGATGAGACCGATCACCTCTGGTATTGGCAGAAGTATTTGGCTAAACACCTCTCCGGCGCTATGGGGGTCATCGGTGATTCCCACCTGAAGGATTCCGGGGACTTCATCAGACGTTTTCAGAGTTACGGGTGTAAAAAATAAAAAGTTTGCCAGTATTGATGTAAAATCCCTCTTCACAAATGTACTCTCAGACGGAGCAGTCCGAGCAGTCGAAAGGATCACAAGCTCCATGACAAATGCTGAACTTCCGCTGCCGTCCGTTCGCCTGGTGAAGTTATGCGTGGACTTCAGCTACTTCGAATTTGCTGGGGAAGAATACTAGTAGATAAGTGGTCTTGCTATGGAGTCCCCCCCTGAGTGCAGTCATGGCCTGCCTGTTCATGGAGACGCTGGAGAGAGATAATTGCAAGGATATAATCGGCAGACATTCAACTTGGCTTCGATACGTAGATGATGTCCTCGTCATTGTCCCCAGAAGGACGTGCTTACAACATACTCTTACGCGGCTTAACTCCATCCACGAGTAAATCCAGTTGACCGTGGAGGAGGAAGAGGATCAGAAATGACTCTTTGGACACTTATCTATCAAAGTGACGTTGGCCTACGTTTCTCTGTATACAGGAAGTCTACAAATAAAGATGATTATATCCATTACTACTCCGCCCACAGCAACAAAACAAAATCTGGTGTTATAATTGGCTTCTTCCTCATAGCACTGAGGATCTGCAGCCCTGAATTTCTTGAGGATGAGGTTGCCTATATGATTGATTCTCTCATGAAACATAAATATCCCAGAGGCTTCCTACTAAACCTCAGAAAGAAGGCGGAGAACATACTCGCAAGATCAGACCTTTCATCCTCTTCTAATAATTTTCTCATATTACCTCCGTGTAATATTTCCCAGGCGTTTAGCAGATACTTCGGCAATACAGTAGGAATCGCCAGCACATCCGGGAAAAAGATACATGATATAATACAAGACAAGAAAGCAACCCTAACAGTGCAGTAACAGATGCGATACAGCATACTTTGGTGAAACAGGCCGAACATCGAGCTGACATCCGTCACCATAGGACTTCCAACGCCATGGTGGTACATGTAAATAAAGCTGGAAGGAATCAGAAATAGTCCTTGGAGGACTGAGCAAACAGAAAATAAAAATTATGTAATCTGCATACATCGCGAGGGAGAATAATGTCAACACAGCATCGGGCAGATTCAAACTATCCAAGGTCGCGGCAGCAACTATACGGACGAGTGGGAGGTCACAGTCGTCATGTGTTTCGTTAGCTCAAGTCTGATATATATGTAATTCCTTTGATGTATGTATTTCTGACGAAGATATAATCGAAACCGGTCAAATACATATCTTGTATTGTAAAAATATTCATTCTCATTTATACCTTTTCTACATTTGTTAACATGAATACTGTTGATGTACATATATGTATATATTTATGTATGTGTATACGTATATATATGTATACGGATATATATATGTATATACAGAAATGTATATTCATATGTATATATTATGTATATGTATGTATATATACTTGAGTATATATTATGTGTATGTATTAGCATGTATATGTACATATATATGTAAATATATGTATATGTACATGTATATATATGTACATATATATTTATATATATCTATGTGTATTTTTTTTTTCAACAGCCATTCATTCCGCTGCAGGGCATAGGCCTTTCTCAAAACTTTATTGAGAGGTTATATGGCAGTGCCACCCTTGCCTGATTGGATGCCCTTCCTAATCAACCACGGTTCGGCGGGCAAACACTAGTGCCACAGCGGTGACTTCCCCTCCGACACCTGCGTTTGACTCACCAAGGCGATGTGTCGTTTTAAGTATATGTATCTATATATATGTATATAACTATTTATATATTTGCATGTTCGTTTCATGTTTAAATATAGATGTATATATGTATGTTTATACATATATGTGTATATATATGTATATATACATGTATATATGTATATATACATGTATATATGTATATATACATGTATATATGTATATAAATATATGTGCATAAATTTGTATATATATACACATATGTTTATATACGCATATACATTTATATATACATCTGCATGTATGCATATATATATATATATATATATATATATATTTATATATATTTATATATATATTTATATATGTATATATATCTATGTACGCTGGATATGTAAATAGGTATATGTATTTATATATATATTCATATATTTATATTTATATATTCAGATATATGTATATGTATTTGTATTTTCATACATACACATATATTTGTATATGTGAATATACAAATATATACACATTTATGCATGTGTATATATATGTATATATGTATATATGTATATATGTATATATGTATATATATGTATATATAATTAATTGAGTGGATATTTATATCTGTATATGAATGAACGAATATATATATATCTATATTTATATATACATGTATATATAGATGTATAGATGCATATATGTATATTTATGTATATATGTATATATATATTTATATATGTGTATATATACACATATATGTAAATATATATTAACATATATGTAAATATATATTTACATATATGTGAATATATATATATCTATATATATATATATATATGTGTGTGTGTGTGTGTGTGTGTGTGTGTGTATGTGTGTATGTGTGTGTGGTATTAGTGGTAGAAAAACTTACAATGCATAAACTAGATTTATTAAAAGCGAGACAACAGTTTTGAAGTCCTGGATTCCGTCTTCAGAACCTGTTATCTCGTTTTTATTGAATCTAGATCGAGCATAACATAGACACCGTAGAAAAATCAGAACCTGAAGATGGAATCCAGGAGGATTTCGAAACTGTTGACTAGTTTTTAATAAATCTAGTTCGTGAATTGTTTGTTTTTTATCATAATAAAACAAAAACAAAAACAGGATGTCTTAACATTCACATATGTATATGTACTTATATATATATATTTGTGTGTAAATATATTTATATACATATGTATATTTAGATATAAATATATATATATATGCATTTACACACATATATGTGTATATATATGTATATATATACATATATATACATATATATATATACACATATACGTTCATTCATACATATATTGACCGTGTGTGTAGGGTATATGTGTGTGTACATCAGTATATATATATGTATGTTTCTATATATGTATAACTAAATTTTTTATATATGTATGTAATTATGTGCATATATATATGTATATGTATTTATATATAGTATATATGTATATATATATATTTTTTTTTAACGTTTCTTTGTTTTCTACCTTTAGTTGTGATTTTGTTAAGTGTTTTTCTTTTCATAACATCGCTGACATCTTTTTATTTGACTATTTTATTGTTAGCATAGCTTCATCATAAATGAGATAGTTTAATCATATAGATATCAACATTTGTGTTTCTTCCCACATTTCACAGAGTGTATTAAGAACTTAATTTGGTATTTGTTATCACTGTCGCCATGATATTATTTTTTTCATTCTATTTCATTCCATTATTATTTTGCAAGAGACCACTTGCACTATTTTTTTTTTTTTTTTTTTTTTTTTGTCATCATGAATACCGTCTCTTTTCTGCCTGTCATGTGTCTGTCAATCTTCCATTCTAAGTCTTTTTTAAGCTGGTCCACAAAGCGCTATTCACTATGCCAAAGTTTCATAATGTGGAAGCTTTTTTATATACTTGTATTGCTACTTTTTTCATGGTGGCTTTGTTTATTACGGATTTGTTTTTCTTTGTCATTAAGTGCAGTTTTTAGTTTGAAGTGAAGATATACAGTATGTATGCATATTTTCTGTGAATGTTTATGCGTGACTGTTCACAATCTGGCACGTTTTTTTTTTGCACATCAACTATAGATGTATCCACATTAAAACAGAAACGAGGTCAGGGGAAAGGGAAAGAAAAAAGAGGAAAAAAGAAACATTGAAAGGAAAACACGAATCTAAATGTAATTTGACCATCAACTTGCCAGAAGCTTTACTTGTTTGAAAGAGAAACGCACACACATGGACACGCATACTGACACATATACACATACATACATAAACACACACATAAGCACACATACATAAACACACATGCATAAACACACACAGACTCATTCATCTACTCACCTACACATACAGAGAGAGAACAAGCGTTGACGAACTTCTGCTCATGGTGATTAGTATATATGTTCGTGTGTGTGTGTGTGGGGGGGGGGGGGGGGGGAGGTAAGCGCATGTTTGATCTTTCAGTCTTTTACAAAGCTTATTTTGTAAAACGTATTCAATGTTGTGGGAGACCAGGACACCTCTTATGTGCTGCTGAAACTGCGCGATTCCTTGAGTTGTAATCTCTCAAAATAGGGAAATCCGTGAAGACCGGGGCTACGCAAGTCTCTCTCTAGCTTTGCTGATATATGACTTTTCTCTTCGTGTCTGTGATTCTTTTGTAACTTTACTTTCATATTTCTGTGAGTTGTCCCGTCGCGTTTATTCGCTCCTAATATTATGTAAAATGCACCCTCAACAAATTATAGCGTTTACAAGGAAAATCGAAGTTAAAGAGATTTCCGTTGAAATGCAGAAAACATTTTGAAAACGATAGAGGGTAGACAGATAGAAAGAAGCGCGAGGGGGAGAAGATAAATGTAAGAAGCAGAAAGAGGAAAGGAGGAGGGAATGGAGATAAACAAGATCATAGACAGAGAGAAAGAAAATCAGGAAAGATGAGAAAGAGGCTAAACAATCAGAAATGGAAAAAGTCAATAAGACGAACAAAGAAAGAAAACACGAAAAAAGAAATAACCTCGTCAACAAGTTGCCGTCATCCCGAGACAGCGTTGTGAGAGGAGACTTGTTACCTTGGCAACCGTTCCCTCAGCCACTAAATACACGCAGCCCTCTCTCAACGACCGGGATGGTTAAGGGACAGAGGAAAGCAGGGCAACGCCGATTAATGAGCGTAAAATGTAGTGGCGATAAAAAATGGAAAGAACTGGGAAAAGTAGATGAAATGCTATTTGATCAAATCGACAGTTTATATCTCAGATTGGAATGAAGTTTTGGAATCTGTGGCTATATGGAAAGATTAAGCGATGGTTATACATCTCTAAGGTACTTGCGTTCTTTAATAAATCTTTTTGAAGAAAATGTAATATATATATGTACATATTAGAATATACACTTATGTATACATACACACGAAATACTGTACATATATATAGTTTAGATTGATATATATCGATATATATTGTAGAATGAAATTAGGTTATTGTTGAACATAGCTCTCTGCGTCCTGTTAATTAACTAAACAAGAGGCTTCGGGCATTCCTATGACAATTTTTCATAATTGACGAAGCATGTACATGTGTGTGCGTGTGCGCGCGTGTGCATACATATGTGCATGTGTGTGTGTGTGTGTGTGTGTGTGTGTGTGTGTGTGTGTGCACAGTAGGACAGAGAGACAGAGAAAAATGGTAGTTCGCTGAATATCTGAAAGCTTTGTATATCATGGGTTCATGGGTGACTGTTCTCCGTTATCATTTTGTGAACTCAATTGATCATAGAATTTAGATTACTACTGGCATTAGCGACTGATATGCTAGTACCGTTGAAGGGGTCATTGTTTAGGAAGGGTTTTCGAATTCAGACCGTAACGTCCGTAACGTTGACAGTACGATATTATATAACGTTATTAATTGTAATGCCCTACGTGACAAAGGGACATGGTTCTTGATAATAAAGATAAAAGATATATATATATTGCATACAAAGGCTTATATGTGAGTACCGCCACTCACGTACCGATAATAATATTTTGCTCCTTTACTCGCTTACCAAATTTCAAGTTAGTTTTCCACAAATCCATTAATTATAATCTAAGATGATGAACTTAATCTGTGCTTTATTATAGTTTGTGTTTAAATCATGAAAGGAAAAGGAGTTGAGTCAACACACACACACACACACACACACACACACACACACACACACACACACACACACAAAAGATAATGAATTATATATATTTAGGCCTTGCGAATACAGCATGTAGACCCGCCACCCCCCGAAAAAAAAATGAAACTATAATCAGATAGATGAAAGGGGGCTGGAGCCATGAACATTATATTTCCCGAAGGTAGGATGAATTGACATGGAGAATGATAATTATCGAAAAAAAATATAGGGACCCAGTTGAAAGGATGTTATGAAATACATCAGCATTCGATCGTTTTTTGTTGAACGTACAAGCCAGAGAGAGAGAGAAAAAAAAAACATGATTATATTGCAAAGGCTGGATATTAAACGATGGAAAGAGGGTATTAGCAGTAGGCAATTTCTACTCGAGGTATAAATTAAGTTTTAGTGGATAGGGCAAAATAGCAATTATGAAGAGATACGTAGATAAGGTGAATATACTACATGAAACACCGGCAATCTCTTTTACAATGCTTATATTAAACTTCTTCCAACTTCCCTCTGTTTCCAAGTAATGTCCCCGACTCCTTAATTCCACATTAAGTTTAACGCATTAGCATTTCCGCGATGTCTGAGTTTTAGAAGGATTCCACTTGGTGTTAAGTTGAGCTTGTCTCTCCTTGTGATGCGAAGTCTTAGTTATATAGATGAAGAGACGCAGAGGAATCATTGTGGAATGATTTGTTTTAAGGTAGGAGTACACTAATTGGCACTGTGGGTCTGCTTATAGTCTGATAATGACCCATGTCTCCGTTAAGTTCATTAAGTATATTTTCAAGATTTTTTTTTTGTTTTTATCTGGAAAAATCTTGAGAAATTTTATATTGCTTCCCTGTTGTTTTCGAAGTTTTTTGCTAAGGATTCCTCTTTGTTGTCAGTATCTAACAACATGAATAAAATTTTATACAGTTTCCCATGCCTTTCATATAAAAAACGGTTACATGATATAGTAAAAATGTATAGCAAAGGTAAAATACAGTAGGAATGAAGGAATGGAAAGCTGGGGATAGCCGAATAACCTTTAAAACATTTTTAAGCGTTTTTATATATAACTAAGGGTATACAACCATCTTGTCTAACGCTTTCATTTCACCTTATGATGATGACATTGATTATGATAATGAGACTGGAGGGAGACATGAGCTGTTATAGATTGTAGAAAGTTAAGGTTACTCACAGTTCCCAGTTTGGAAGAAGTTAAGTTAACACGTAATTGGAAGTAATCAAACATTTAATGAAATAACGCGCGCACACACACACACACACACACACACACACACACACAATTCCATTTACAAGCGCGTACAAGCCAATCCGTGCATACAAAATGAATAAACCTTTAATCATAATATCTTGGTGACTTGATGAAATTCATTCCCTGAATTCGGGTGCTTTTGTATGCAATAGTGTCCTAGTGTTATACGTCTCCATTTCATCTTACTGTTAAGCATTATGCTTCCTGAGATCTCATAAAAATAAATCAGGCTTCCTTTGACTGTGTTCATGAATGTAAATGAAACATTCTCAGCTAGGCGCAATGCCTCCTTATCTACATTTTTCACGGTCTATTATTATGTGTATATGTATGTATATATGCTTACATATATACACATACATATACGTATACATACATAAATATATACATATGTATACACATATATAAACATACATATGCATATATATGTACAAATGTGTGTATAATGTACATACTTGTATGTATATGTGTATAATGTACATATTTGTTTGTATGTGTGTATAATGTATATGAATGTGTAAATGTAAGTATGTATGTACATATGTATATGTATATTGTATATGTATATTGTATATGTATATGTATATACGTTCATGTATATGTATATATGTATTTATATATATGTATATGTATGTGTATGCGTTTATATGTATATATATGTATATGTATGTGTATGCGTTTATATGTATATCTATGTATATATAAATACGTCTATATTATATATTTATATGCATATATATACATACATGTCTCTCTCTCTCTCTCTCTATATATATATATATGTGTGTGTGCACAAGTATGTAAATATATACATATATATCTGTGTATATTTATATATATATATATATATATATATATATGTATTCATAGATTTGATGAAACACAAACGCACATACATAGACATACATATATACATACCTATCTATGTATATGTATGAATAAAAATATACACACAGAGCTTGACTCCTATCCCAATAGAAAGCTGTTTTAGTGTAAAAAAAATAAGTGATCTTTAATATAAAGACCAATAACAGAATTTTGAAATTTCAAAGAAAATTCGCCACTAACAAAATTTACTCTTATAAACATTCAAACATTGCAAGGATACCTACATACTTAACAATTTTTTTTTTTATTATTGTTCTCTCCTATCTCTTTTAGATTTTCATTTCTCTTCTTTCGCCAAGAACGTGAAACTCCGCGATGACCCTGTCTTGTTCCCAACACTATTGCGAGTGTTCCGAAATAAAAAGAAAAGAAACGCCTTCAAATACCCTATACAGACATTTCGTTCACCGAGGTCATTTGTATCTGCGATTTTTCAACCTTTTTCTTCGTCTAGCTCTATTTTTTCTGCTTTGTTTTGTTGTTTCGTCTCTTTTTCCCCCAAGGTTTTAGTATTTTCCCCCTTCTGGTTATATATAAACAGGATGACGGGTTGGATGAGGGTCGGTTGAGCGATGGTATTGCCTCACCGACATGTAGGAAGAAGCTTAATTTACTTTGGTTGTGTGTATGTGTGTGTGTATGTGTGTATTTGTATACATATATATATGTTTATGTATATGTGTATATGTATATATTTATATGCATATATATACATGTATGTATGTGTATATATATGTATGTATATACACGTGTATACATATATATACATATATATACACATTTTATATGTGTATTTACACCTACATATATATGTGTATATGCATATACAATATATATATATACATATATGATATATATACATATATATATATATAGACACACTTGTGTCTATATACACACCTGTGTCTACATATATATATATATATATATATATATATATATATATGTATATATACATACACACACAAACACACGCAGACGTGTGTTTATATGTTTGTATATATGTTTACATATATATATATACACATGTATGTGAATATATGTATACATTTATATTTGTATTAATATATGTATGTATATATGTATGTTTATATATACATATGTATATATCAATGTATATGTATGTATATATTTATCTATGTGTATAAATATTTATATATGTGTATAAATATGTATATATGTGTGTATATATTTATATGTATGTACATATATATATATATATATATATTGCTATGTATATGCATGTATATATATGTATATACATACATGTATATTTGTGTCACTATATATATATGTATGTATATATTCATATGCATATACTAGTATGTGTATGTATATGTTCTTATATGTGTATTAGTATGTATATATACGTGTATATGTATACGTGTATATGTATATGTATACATATGTATATATATGCATATGTGTATTATATATTATAAGTACGTATAGGTATATATATGAATGTATATATATACATAGATATATGTATATGTGCACATATATGTATCTATATATATTTGTGTGTATGGATATATATATTTATATATATATGCATATATGTATATGTATACATTCATTTATAAATGTATATATTATGTGTAAATATATATAAATATGTACATTTGTATATGTATATAATCATATACCTATGTATATGTTTGTTTGTTTGTATTTCTACCATATATAAATATGGTAGAAAGACCCATAACGAAGGAAGTATATTTACCGAAAATTAGGATTAATAGGTATGTAATATATATTAGGAATGGACATTATGTATTTTATATATGCATTTTAGGTATGTAATATATTCAATGTGTACATATAATGTATTTTATATGTTTGCATGGTATATATATTATATGTGTGTGTGTGTGTGTGTGTGTGTAAGATATATACAGTATATACTTATATCATGTGTGTGTATATATATATAATATAATATATGTAAATTATATAAGTATATGATATATAATATAATATATGTAAATTATATATATATATATTATATATAATATAATATGTAAATTATATATATATTATATATAGTATAATAAATGTAAATTATATATATATATATATATATATATAAGATAGATAGAGAGAGAGAGAGAAAACGAAAATGTTCGAGAGAATGACACATAAGAAATTGTCATTAAAGATTATTTGAAATTTATTTATTAATTTATTTTTACAATTAAACATTTTGTATTTGTATACAGTACATCTGTAGATGAATATATAGATATTACCTGGAAGTCATTATAGGGGATTTAGAATATCCTCTTTAATTTATTGTCTTTAGGTACTGACGCTCCTCATTATCATCATCATCACCATTGTCATTGCCATTAACATTGTCATTGTTATAATGATACATATGATTATAACTATCATTGCCATTACTATTATCATTTTCATAAATGATGCTAATGATAATGATGATTATAGTATTAATGATAACAGAAACAGCAGTGGTAACAGTTACATTGATAATGATAATAATGATAACGATAATAATAGGCATAATAATGGAATTCATAATTACAATAATAATAGTGATTATATCGATTTCTATTCTTTATGGTTTGTCAATAGCAGGCTACTTTATTATTATTGTTATTAATAGTACTGTTATTATAAATATCATTAGTATGATGATGATGATCATTATTATTATCATTACTATTGTTATTATGATTGTCACTAGTGATATTATCATTATTGGTATTATTACCATCATTGATAACTACTATTATCTTTATTTTCATTTTTATCATTATCATCATTATATTTGTTAACAGACTGCAGAATAAGCGTATTTAAACTTTCAAGTCAGATATACCAGAAGAAATTGAAATTTTCCAATACCAACTTCTTGACACAGAATACGTAACGAACGACAGTTGTTATGTAGAAATGTTTTTTGCTTATTGATTTGTTAATGTTTATGTGTGTGTTTGTACATATGTATATTTATATATTCTGTAAATTGTATTTTGTATATAGTATATAATAAATATGTGTGTATGTGCGCGTGTGCGTGTTTGTCATTGTGTGCGCGCGCGCGGGCGCGTGTGAGTGTGTGTTTGTGTTATGTGTAATGTGTAGAAGGTGGTTGCACGTGTATACTGTGTCTTTTGATATATGTATATTTATGAACGCTAATTGTTTCCAAGATTTTGGTAAAACCTAATACTCAAATTTTGTTTCTTTTATAGGTATGTAATTCCTTTTGGAATGCGGGCAACAAAAGTAAGTGCGTTTCAGGTTTTATTCTTCAAGAAATGTTGGTGATTTTCTTATCTGGGTAAATAGCGAAGAAGGTTTGGTTATTCTTATGTATATGAATTCACAAACACACACACACACACACACACACACACACACACACACACACACACACACACACACACACACACACAGGCACACACACACTATATATATATATATATATATATATGTGTGTGTGTATCATATATGTATATTATATATATATTATATGATATACATAGATAAATATATGTATATATAAATATTTACGATATATGTATATATGTATATATAAATATTTACGATATATGTATATATATATAAATATTTACGACATACATATATATATATATATAGTATATATAATGTATATATATATTTTTTTTGTTTACGATATATGTGTATAGGACACATACATATATATTTATGTGTGTGTAATAACGGTATATATATACACACAAATGTATATATATACACATAGGTTATATGTATATATTTATATACACACAAACAATATATGTATTCATATATGTACATATATACATATATATATATTAATATACAAATATGAATATACATATGTATATATACATATGCAATATATATATATATAAATTATCTATATATATATATACATATATGTATTGTATATGTATAAATATATGTATATATATGCAATATGTATATGTAACCAATATAAATATATATACATAATATATATGTATATCTATCCATATATTTATACAATATATAGATATGTACACACAACACACACACACACACACACACACACACACACACACACACACACACACACACACACACACACACACACACACACACAGTATGATATATATACACATATACACACAAATATATGTATATGTATATATATATGCATATACACACGTGCATATGTAGATAACGATTATCACAGGAAGGAGAACGTGGATACACTTTTTCACTAAGGTTTTGAACACTTTTCGATACTGGAAAATCTTTAAAGTTTTTTTTTTCGTCATTGGGGAAAGGAGTTGGAGTTATTTTTAGAGAAGTTGCCCTGAATCGCCTTAGCTTACGTCCAACTTTGGTCTTTAACGAGATTTGCTTTTTTTATTTATTTTTTTCTCTCTGCCCGCACGATCCCACAGTTCTGAAATTAGAGGATTGATCTTGAAAATAAGGGCAGGTCCTTCATTTTTATGGTTTGTATTTGGTCTTGCTTTATTGTTATTGCTGTAAAGATCTGCAATTGATTATTAGTATTCCTGTTGATTACATTAATGATATTGATAGTGATAATAAGGGGTATGATATTATAATTAATGTTATTATTATAATTAATATTTTATTATGATTATTATTAATGTTATTGCTATTATCACTATCACTGTTTTCATTATATTTCTCTTTTCGGTTTTAGTGTCATTAAATTTAGTTAAACGTCTGTGTTTGGTTTCGTTAACGTAATGTAATTATATTGTTTATTATATTCATTTTATCAAATGCCCCAGCAGTATATCGTTATCATAACTGTTATTACGTGTCATATATCAAAGACAAATCCTAAAACAACTGAAGTTACGATACCATGTATTATAGAAAAACATATCTCGGAGAATCCTAATAATTTATTTTTTTCGTGTTAATTCACGTAAAAAACTCATGTGCAAAAACGGACATTTTTGCCCATGTTACCTGTTTCCCTTACCAAGATAAGCCAAGATTGCATAAGCATGAAGTGTAAAATGTTACGGTGCTGATGTACTCGTTTAAGCAAGTTATGTAATATTTCGATTTCCCATTCAGTGGAGTTCTTTGTGACTCACACGGAGTCATAGTCAGTATTACTTATCTCTTGCTTATGATTTTCATTGAACTCATGGTAGGAAAGCTAATCTCACCGAAGCGCATAGTAAAGAAATAAGGACTTTGAGGGTCCTACTTCTCTAGAATTTACCCAGAGGGTTAACAGCTCCTGCTCCTGATATTCTATTTACAGCGCTTCTACTTCGAGTAACCAAAAGAGGTGTTTCATTGATAGCGTTCGAATTATTTCACTTATTTTTCAGTAATAACATCATTGAAATAATATCTATGTGTTGTCAGTCAAAAGCGCTATCAGGCCTCAGAAGATGGATATTTCACCAGTCGAAACTGTGCTTTAGTGGATCTGGATTTTTCGATGGAAACCGGAATCTTTGCTTTGGCTGACTATAACATCGTCTCCATTCCCAGAAGGGACATGTAAAGAGAGTTTGCCTCTGCCAAGGAACCTCCTAAGAAGACAACCTCTGAGCGCAATACTCGTCCCTCATCTTGGCAGAGGGGCTTTGATTCTGCTACTTTTTATTTTCACAGTCCAGGAAAGTGGACCCTGAAAGTAACTATGCCGCACGACGGATGATCTTACCCGAGACATAATCACCTTACGTTTTTGTTGGAAAGGGACCCGTTGAAGCTGCTTCTCCTTTTTTCCTATAAAACTCAAAATCGAGTACACAACATTCGATCTTACGTAGTTTATCGCCTGAACCACTTCTGAAACTTCATTCAGAAAACCAGTAGGGTTTCCATGACTAGTACAGAAAGCTGAATATTAGTGGGTGCATTTAGTATTTTGGATAATCATGACATATTGCCCCCCCACTTTACTTCCTTCCGTTTAGGATAATCATGGCACATTAAACCCTCACTTTACCTCCTTCGGAATTTACTTTATTGGGGGCAATTTTCGTTACCTCCGAGTCTATTTGTGGAACCAAAACTAACCCCTCTTTCACTTTTTTTAAGATTTTCATTATACAAGACTGTATAAAAAGATTCTCCTTTACATACATATATAAAACATTCATAGGCATTGTTAGAATAGAATGGTATGTATTGGGTGCTTATTTACTATCTGAAATTGGTCTAGCGTCGCTGCGATGTCATTTAAGATCTTAAGGCACAAACCCTATCGACATTTTAAGTTACTTTTACTCACTGCTTTCGTTTAGCCTAAGGTCAGATGTGTTAATTAGGTTCTATCACTGTCTCTACATCTCCAATTTAATATATACAATAAACACACACACACACACACACACACACACACACACACACACACACACACACACACACACACACACACACACACACACACGCACACGCACACAGTTATAAACAGAAGTCATAACACACAAATGCTTTGCTGTATAACACATCCTGAAACCCTAAAAAAATGTGGGAAGTACAGATCTTTTTTTCGAAGGATTGTACGTAGCTTTATTTCTTTAGCTGGTGTAAGACACCTTCATTACAAAAAGCTTAGCAGTAATAAGGAACAACAGTTTCTTAGTTCATTGCATTTCTCAATATCAAGAGACGAACTTCTGTATTTCTGTGTCTGTGTTTTTATTGTTATTGATATCACCAACATTATCATGATCACTGTCATTAATAATGTGCCAGTTTCACGATGACCATAAGGTGTGAGCGTGTGTATCTACATACTTGTGTATGTATGTAATCATGTATAAAGTCTACCCACGTACGTATTCATACTTATCATCTGTCTTCATTAACCTTAATTGCCTTTGCATGTTGTTGCGTTAGATAAGAACAGACCATAAAGAATACTGATGGGAGAGAAGCGACGGGAAAAAGAGAGGGGTGGAAAGAAGAATCTGCTGATTTGTTTATGAAGAAAGAAATGGAGAGACTCGCGCACAGGGAGGCGGGTGCACACGCACGTTTTTGTATATAAATATATGTTTATGTACGCATATAGGGATAAATAGATAGCTAGATGGACTGTTAAATAGGTAGACAGTTATGTGTATGTGTGTTTAAGTCAATGTATATATGTAAAAAAATCAGTAGGTCATTCTTTTATACATGTTCATTGTGCTATTATGCAGTTCTTTTCCAGATCAGATCAGATTTCCCTACGGTGAATGCCCAACAGTATGATTAATTCATTCATCTCAGATGAACGAAATCATTCTCGAATCCGTACATGCCATTCTCCCTCCCCCACGATTTTTTTTCCTTGTTGAAATAACATCCTTATCCCTCGTGCTTTAGTCGGAAAGGGAAATCCCTGGGTCAACATAGCTAAGGCCTATTTGCATAAGCGTAAAGAGGCATTCGCTGGGGATTTCCCACTTGTAACTTTTTTTTTCAAATATTCAATAGAAGTTCTTTCTCCTATTTTCCTTCTCTTCTACCCTAGGCTTCTTCCCTCCTCCCCGCCTTTTGACACTTTTTGAGATGAATGGAAACGTTGCTCGTTGAGTTTTTGTATGCGATGTGATTGATGTTCTTTTATGATGTGTCTCAGTTCTTTCTTTGTCTGTTCCTCTTCTACCCTCTCTCTTTCTCGTCTATTTCCTTTTTCTCTCTTGTCTGTCTGTCCCCTTTTTTCTTTTCTCTCTCTAAAAAGAAAAGTTTACACTATATTGGTAGGGATTAAGTTTGATTACATACATGGTCAACCGTTAATTGTTTGTTTATGGCGGGATAAGATCAGTGTATGAAAATTCTCTACTGGTACTTTATTTGAAGGACTAGGACAGAGTCTGAGTCAGGTGGAGAAAGGCCTCCCAGCCGAGACTGAGCCGCGAAGGATCAGCCATGTCTTGGCCGCCACCATGATGCTGGTGACCGCCAGCTGATGACCTCGCCTGGGTTGAGGGGTTGTGGATCACTGTGAGAACGATCTTTATGGTAGTTCCCTTATTTAGGTGTTTAGTACAACCATGTAGGGGAGACGTGAGGTAGTAGGTATGGGTGCCACATGTGCTTGGCTAACAAATAGTACGTATTTGAATACTAGTAAAAGAGAGAAAGATAGAAATATCCAATTACGCACGGAAGTCAGAACGGCTGTCGCCAAGATTCCCAATGAAATGGAATCTGCCATGAAGAACACATCTTTTCTGTGCAACGTCAGGTACGCGGAAGTGCAAGTGAGCCGGCTTAAAGTGAGAAGTTTGCTCTTCACACGGCAAGTGCGAAGATACAAGATGACGAAGGCGCAGCAGGAACGACAGAGGCAGGCCGAAGGTGCGGTCAGGCGAGGTCGAATGAGTTGTCGCTCTCCTATTTTGCAATGAAAAAATAACGAACCACGAATAAATAGAAATAAAGACTTACGAATTACCGGTATCATAAAGAATCATTGAAATGTTTACGATAATAGGTTAGCTTAAAACAAAAAATAAATCAAATGAAAGAGTATCGTACATCATACTATTCCCAAAGTAAAGTGTATGAATAACAAACGTGGCCGTAACATGGGCACTACATGAACTAAATATTAGTCCAAAGAAAATAAAAACACGAGTAAACACCTTCCTTTCAATATCAAAAAAGTCTTACGAAATCTGCCTTTTCTAATGATCGTTTGTTAAACTAACACATTCTTTGCGCATCACTGACCGTTGTAATGACTGCAGATTTACAGCCCACTATTTATGTATTACCTTGTAAGCATATATGTCTCTGGTGTGTAGTTTGTTTTGCTTAAGAATGTGTTGTAAACTTCTGGCAGTTATTTGGCAATATTAATTTGAATTAGTTATTGGAATTATCATTATCATTATTATTATTACTGTTGTTATATATGTATTTTTTTTATCTAGTATCATTTATTCTCATATGAATAACGATTATCACTATAATATCAGTTGTTATTGCTATATCAACATGATCACCAACACAACCACCATCACCATCACCACCACCACCACCATCACCATCACCATCACCATCACCATTACCACCACCACCACCACCATCACCACCACCACCATCACCACCACCACTATCACCACCATCACCACCACCATCACCATCACCATCACCATCACCACCACCACTACCATCACCATAACTATCACTATCACTATTTCCACCACCACCTCACCCTCAGTTACCACCATCACATTTGCAACCATCGCCATCATCAACACCATCCTATTGTTACAATCGACCTGTGTCTGGGAAATTTCGCCAATGATCAAATAAAAATGACTGTAAAAATTGTTCAGTCAAATAGGCTATATACATGAGTTACATTTAATCAACAATTCCATTAGAACTGATACTAATCATTTACCCTAATGATAAAATATGATAGTTGTATATGTTCACTGTACACAGAGACAATAATAGTGGATGCGCTGTACAATCAGATTATTTAAGGTAATATCATTGCTTCATTTCTCTGGGTTGTGGATGATAGTGTGTTGTATCTTCAAAATCCATCATGTATAAATGTTGCTATGAAACATTTAATGTGTATAAATGATAGTGTTTTCATTAGAGGATTCAGTCTCACAAGTACCCCACTATGCATGTGTGTGTGTATAGATATACATACATATATATATGTATGTATTTATTATATATATATATATATATATATATATATATATAGGGTTCCACTTTATTGTTGTTCAATTATATAAGACTGTAGAAAGATTTTACCCTCACTAGGATTTATGTCAGACTGATATTTTTAATGTGCTTGTGCTTAAGAAGGATTCATCTCAAAAAA
>NC_061822.1:11752197-11762197 GCF_019202785.1 Penaeus chinensis
GTTATGATAACAGTAGTGCTAATTACAGTGATGTTAACTATCATTGTTATCACTATCATTATCAGAGTTATCATTATTTTTATATTCATGCTTTCATCGTTTGATTATTATCATTATTTCGATTGTCATTACAATTTTGATAGGCCTAAAATCCTTATTATAAATTTTGTTTTGATGATACTGGGTGAGTTGTATTTAGTTTATAAGTAAACAATTAGGCTACTCCATATAATCAGCGTGATTGTATCAGTAATATTATTAATTGCATTTAGGTGTGGTATATTAATGTATATCTAAAAAAAACTGATTTATAAAAAAGATATTCAACGTAATGACTCATACCCTTCTAGTTTCTAAAACCAGAATCGACATACCCCCAATTCACGTATCATTTCATCGAAAATCACTGCCCTATATTTACCCCAATTTGCGCTTGTTATTCTCAAGTTTGTGTTGCACGCAGATATGATGCTTAACTTAACTCGTTTGATATTTAGGTTTTAGTTTTTTTGGCAGTGAAAGCAGGATTTTTTTCTAGTCTGCAAAAAACACTTAGAAAAGGGTTAAGAACAATTCCTTCTGATATGAACAGTGATTTATCTTTGCCATATGGCAGCATAAACCTAAGGTTAATATTTATCTCTATTAGCTTTGTTATTTCCGCAGTAGTATTAACTCGCCTATATTGGTATGCCTTTATTAATAGGCTATAGAGGTTAAAGTGATGCAGTTGATATATTAAAGCATATAGGGGACGGCAGTCGTCTGTATGCAGTGACGTTAAGTTCTGGAATTACATTTATCGTGACCCCACCACCACCACCACCACCATCATCATTATCGTTATCATTTTCATCATCACCAACACCATAGTGGATTATACTCATTGAAGTGCCACTACGTTAAGTTCTGGAATTACTTTTATCGTGACACCATCATCATAATAGACATAATCATTATCAACACCATCATGTCATCATCACCCTTTCACTTTCGTTATGTCATCATCATCATCATCGTTATCCTCGTAATCAAGACTATCGCTAACATTATTATTGCTAATGTATATCGATATCACCGTACTGTATCCTTGTAACTCTCTCGTACAGGAGTGAGGCGGTTCCCTTGTGTAATTGGCTGCCCGTTAAAACACCAGTGCAATTCAGTACAAATACTTCACCTTCGAAAGCCAGGGCCTCCTTAGGTTTCTGGATTTTTTTTTTTTTTGAATTATTATTATTATTGTTATTGTTATTATTATCATTGTTATAATTATCATTATCCTAATTTATCAACATCATCAGTATCATTGTAGACGTCTTTATTACAATTATGATTATGATGATTATTATCGTTATTCTTATTACTACATTACCATTACTGTTGTTACCAATACTATCACTATTCTAACAACTTTCTTGACATTGGCATTACCAATATCTTCGTCCTCATCATTATCACTATCATCGAGTTGTACTTGCCCTGAAAGTGATTCTTTAACTCTTTTCAGTCTATAAAGATTATCTTTCGTAGTATTAAATTTTGATTATTTATATGTGTTGCTTTTATTATCTACAAATTTATTAGATGCGAAAATGTCTAGAATATTGCCTTATATATATATACTTATATGTATATATATAATATATATATACATATATATGTAGGTATATATATATATTTAGATTTTTATTCGGCACATTAGTATGATATTGAGCAAGTTAACGTAGTCTCCTAGAATGATGAAATTAATTAAAAAATCCTTTGCCCGTGTATCCCCTTAATTATCAAAGTAACGTGTCTTTTTCTCCACGAAACCTGAAGATAGTTCTGAGGAGACATTTCTTGGAATATTTCCTTTTTTCGATCTTCAGGCACGAGTGCTTTAAAGAACTAATCACAGAGACGATGAGACATATGGTCACACTTAGCGGTCCATACACAGGCATTAACGCACACGCACGCACACGCACACACACACACACACACACACACACACACACACACACACACACACACACACACACACACACACACACACATACATATCATGTGTATCGTTTGTAGACGTTTCTGATGATTTTCGTCATTAATTAATAAAAAAACAGCCTCGTGTCTGTTCGGCCAGAATGTATGTCAGCTTTAATTTTACCATTACCCCTGTCCTAGTCGTTCGTAAGGTTTAAAAAGATCATGTCTTTATTGCTATCGCACGTAACATTGTAACGTTGTTCTATATACTGATACCGCCGCCCTGTGGCTCTTCCGCGTAGGATCCTTGTCTGGTCACTGATATGACTTGCCACTTCAGAGCTCTTCTGAAGCTGCGGTTTCCCCTCACAGTGTCTCTTGTTATAGGAAACGCACCTCTGAAACATCCACTCTTCCGTACACTAAAGGTGCAGAAGAAAATCTTTACAGGTCCCGGTAACTTGGCCTGATATAGACACGTGTACAAACAAAAGAACACACACACACACACACACACACACACACACACACACACACACACACACACAATGTAGTGATTGCCATATATGGGTATGATTTCCAGAAAGCGTAATTTCTAATATGAAAGTCCATGGGAACAAAGGTGAATCTGACTGACCGCTCAACTTTTAATTAGTTTTCAAAGAAGGGATAAAATAATAGAAAATTGAAAAGAAGAGAATAAAAAAAAGGTGAAAAGATAGTCATATTAGCTCTTATTGTAGAAAAGATTTGATTTCGAATCTCGCAAAATGTTAATATGTATTAAAGTATTATTCAATTAATGATTTCTCTATAAAGAATTTAAAGTTTAAAGTGGTAATATTATATGCGTTACCTTTAATGAATATATATTCATATCTTGTCATTATTACCAACGGCATTACTTTGGGTAATATTATTGCTTTTGGAACTAAGGTTGTCATTGCTATTGGCACTAAGGTTGTCATTGCTGCCCTCATCGATGTCGTTGTAAACAATAATAATGATATTGTAAACAATAATATTATCAATATTATTTTAACTGTTGAAGTATGACTTCATTATCATCATCTGCGATTTCTATTATTATTATTCGTCTTCTTATTGTTGTATCTGTATAATCATAATTAACATTATCATCATCATTTTTATTTTTATTATCTTTATCATACTCCTATTTTGTCATTATCATTATTACCCACATTCTCATTATCATGCTCAGTAGCATTATTATCATTATTATGATGAGCACCGTTATTGCAAGCATTATCATTATGATTACCTTCCGTTATTGGCAGCTGTATTATTATGCTTACCTCCGTTACTAGCATTATCATTATGATTACCTCCTTTACTAGTATTATCATTATGATTACCTCCGTTATTACCAGCATTATCCTTGTCACTGTCAACCCAACCCCCTATTGGATCCTCTGCCGCTGAAAGACAGTCCAAAGAGATTGTAGACCTTTTATGGCTGTTGTGATCTCTTGCGAAGACAATCTTGGTGGCTCACTCGTATACAAGTTTCCTTTAAGGTTCCTGTGAAGAAAGAAAGAAAGGGAAGAGGGGAAGACAGAAAGGGAAAAGAGGAAGGTTGAAAATGGAAAAAGTGAGAGGGTAGGGAAGGGAATGCAACTAAGAGGGTGGGGGAAGGGGAAAGGTGAGAGAAGGAAGGAATGGAGATGTAGGTGAAGAAAGAAGGGGAAGGAAGCCAAGAGGGGAAGAAAGAAAGGGGAGAGAGAGGGTAGGGAAAGGAATGCAACTAAGAGAGGAAGAAAGAAAAGGAATGCAGCAAAGAGGGAAGATAGAAAGGGGAGCACTGAGTGGGTAGGAAAGGGAAAGATAAAAGAAAACGTGAGAGGGAAAGAAAGAAAGAAAGAAAGAAAAATAAGTAAGGAAAGGAATGCAACTAAGAATGGAAAAAGGAAGGGAAGAGAGTCAAGAGGGAAAAAGGCAAGGAGGTGGAGGCATGAAAAAAAAGAGGAAAAAGGTGAAATCAACTGAGAAGGGAAGGAGTTTTGAGGGATGGGTTAGATGGAAAGGTATAAGAAATATAAAAAGGGAGATAAAAGAAAGCGAAGGTTTGCAAATAGGAATAGGAAGCGGATAGAGAAAGAGAGAAAAGGAAAAGAAACGAGAGGAGAAGAAAGAACTTTGGGAAAATAAAAGAAGGAGGAGTGAAGAGAATCGAAGGGAAGTAGGTTCAAGTCTGTGAATGTCCGGTGCAGGTAGTAATCATAACCGCAAAACAGATAAAAATAAATAAGGAGGAATAACGAAATAACGAAAAAAGAGAAAACAAAGATTATCCCAGGACACTGAGAAAGGGAAACAGCACTGCCGACTGGAGAAGAGGGAAGGAGCAAACAATTTACAACTATGGTTCACATTCATATTGATTATTCTATTTTTGGTTGGTGCAAAAGCGGCTGCATACCTTGCGTGCCAACACACATTCCCACCATCCCCCACTCCACCATTCCCCCCTCATTGCACTCCCCTCCTTGTACGTCGACTAAAGGAAGCTTTACTTAGCTTGATTATTGCAGCTGTTCCTGATTTGGGGGCAACTGGGCTAGCGCAATGCGTTCTGTGGATGGAGCGTTGAGTCATTGTCCTTTAACAAAAGTATTTTTTTGTCTTGTCTTTTGAGCGGTTTACTTATATATATGTCTCGCGTATTAAGGTGACAGTGTATGTACCAGCCCTCTGCTCTCTCTCTCTCTCTCTCTCTCTCTCTCTCTCTCTCTCTCTCTCTCTCTCTCTCTCTCTCTTGCTATCTGCATTTAACTTATTTTGACCTTCTCTCACCTTTTCAATCCTTTTGGTTGCAAACCTATCTGGCCGGAAATGAATTCATTCGGTATACATCAAAATGTAGAAAAGGAAGATTAAAGTATTAAATATGGGGATATTATAAGGGATTGGCTGTAGTATCCAAAGCGAAATGAGCTTTTTGTATTGCAGTCCTGTATGGTTTCCTGGGTTTTATTTCAAAGTTTCACAAAATAATTGATTGTTTTAAATAATCTGCCGCGTCAGCAGTTAAGTTCATTAGCGGCGAATACCTTGTGGGATTCAAAATGTTAAAATATTTAAAACGAGTGCTGAGCCCGTTCTGTTTTTCCAATTTGAAAGAATTTAGTTTTGGAAAGAAAGAAACGGAAGGTGTCAAATTATTTCAGTTCTGTGTACCTTCAGTTTCGAGGTTTATTATTTTTTTTACCATTTTTGAACATTCACGTATGATGAAAACGGGTATTTATAAAAAATAGGATATGTAAGTCTTTCCAGGAAAAAAATCACTGTAAATATAATTAAGCGCATTACGTAGAAGGGAAAAAAAACTAACGCTTGAGAGTTGAAGCTTAACAAAAAATACATTAATGTATTAATGTATGCTTGTGTGTCTGTGGGAGTAAGGGGATCAAAACCCCTGCAAGGTGAGTCTGACAGAGCGAGAACTAGCGTGCGAGACGAAGATAAATTATTCGATTTTTTATTGGCTTGCAGGATTATTTCTTTTCATTTGCCTTCTTCTCTTCCTCTCTTACCTAACGTGTCGTGGAGTTCTTGGAATTTCTCTTAGAACCGAGTTGTATCATTTAAGGTGCTGGTAATTCAAAATAAACTGTTGGATTTAAACATGCAATCTAACATAAAAAAAACTACATTATACACGACACATATTTACACATTCATTCATACTCGCCAACGCACGCTAAAGTCACGTTTCAACATTTAGTCACGTCCATGACACACTTCCTCTTATAAATGCACTTTGTTAAATACTACCTAATGCGGAAAGTGCAAATTGGGATTTTCATTGCAGATTTAATAATATAGGTTCCATATCTTAATGGATTTAGTAACCAATACATTGAAAATAATTTAAGCGCCAAATGTCATGTTTCCATTACGAACATTTCCTGATAGTATCGTTATAATACCATAGTGATTATGATTTCCTTGAGCATAGCAAACCTCTTTGTTAATGTGTTACATAACCCACAATCCGTAAAATTCCATCTCCAAAAGAATATTGATTCTATTCTACTCGTATTCTTGGAAATACCTGTAGTGTTACTCTCAAAGGTATCTGGTTCCTCGAAGCTTCTCAAAGACTTTAGTGGACATAGGATAGTTCGGTTTCCACTTTGTTCTCACTTTCAGTTATGTTTCAGTTTTATTTTGTCTTTCTTTGTTGAGACACTTGTTTTCTAGTAAAGGTCTTATGTATAGAGGTATGGCTGGGATTAGATGAGTTTCAAATATTTAGTTGCACATTAATAGTGATAGTATAAAGATTTTGGCTAAGGGTCACGTTAATGTAATTAGCATTTAATTTTAGCGCAAGCGTTAAATATATTGATTGCGATTTTCTGAAAAAAAAGAAAACAAATCTAACGGTCCCTCATAAAACTAAAAGCAATCGACAACTTATGAGTTGTTAATCATTCCTTAACTCACACGATAACCGTTGTGATATAGAAGATGACCAGTTTCATTTAAAAAAAGATAATAATAATAAATAATGCTTACTCCTTATTATACGAAAGATGAGGTCGATTCATCTTGTAAAACAGTTTCGCATGAGAAAACAATTTACGTAACATTATTTACAGTCCAGTCAAAGTAATGTTAGGCCTTTGGACTCCAGGCACCTGTAGTAATTTCGCTCCAGTATTTTTGGTATTCGAAATTCGCAAGTGAAGATTTGTATCACCTATTAGAAAGACACGCAAGACATATATAAAAAATGCTAATTGTTTTTGTCGAAGCAGTTTGGTCTGGCAACACTTCCAGGAACAGGCATTGGCATACAGTTAGTATATTTACCTTTTTTTCCGAAAATATAAGGCATAAAATATCTACGTTTTATTGATCCAGCAAGTACATAGGGCTCACACTTAGAATATTATTTGAAAATCACAAAGACAATATGTACCGATAACCTTAGAGTGGACTACGTTAGTGTCAGTGTGTTTATCTGCAATGTTTTCGCACGAAAATTATGTTTAAGTCGCAGAAGTGGTGTATATACATAAATTTATATCCTTGTATAGCTAAAGTGTGCATGGCTGAAAACCTTGCTTTATATTGTGATCTGAAGCCACTAAAATTCCAAACCCATTGTTGCAACCCCAAGTTTCATGAGGCATAGTAAATAAAATTATATATCCATAAGGAACAGAAGAAGGAAATAACTAGTTGGAAGTATCGCAGACTCGTCCCCCTTCACCGGCACCAGTATCAGAGGTCACATCTACCTTGCCATTTCGCCTATACATTATACTTACGCTCGGGGTCTTGATAAGAGCGGCAGCAACTCTCCCCTACTGTCAGCCACCCCCTTTCTCGTCGTACTCGTACCGATTTCCATTTCGCATCTCATTACAAGTATAAATGCAAACTTTTGTTAAAGTTCTGCACTCGTCATTTAGATTTGTGATGATTTCCCCCAAGTATGAGTTTACAATGGCTATCAGTAATATTACCTGAAAAGGATGTTTATTCATTTATATGTAGCTTTATCCATCCGTAATACTGTTATCCATTTCTTCTCGGAAACTATTACAAAACATGTTTACTTGATAGCAATGGAAAACCGATTTCATAAAGTATCTTTAGGCTAAAAGAAACTGTGAAAAAAACATTAATGGTTTGACTTTATATGTCATTGCAGGGGTAGGCGTTGAATACTGATAAAAACAAACTCTTACGCTCCATAAAAAAAAAAATATATATATATATATATAAACATATTGATGATATATCTTGTTCTTTCAATCTGGTAGTACACTACGCCTTCATTCACATTCTAGTATATATTGTGATGATGTTACCACACACACGAAACAGGTGCTACATTATTGCTTTGCCCCTTCTCTACCGTTACATACAGGTAAAATAGTGTGTTTAGTATTTTCGGGAATGATACGGCTAAGTTTCAGCCAGCTGTATGGATGGCAAAGTAAAGGGCAGTAGCTCTTTGGTTTCTTTTTGTCATGTTCAAGTGGTTAAAGATATTTGTCGTATACATATATAAATATTCATATACATATGTATAAATATAGATAGGACCCATTATGCATATCTACTTATCTGTCTATTTATCTATCTAATATATGCGTCTGTGTGTGTGTGTGTGTGTGTGTGCGTGCGCGCGCGCGCATGTATTTAGTGTATATATGTATATATATATTTGTATTCATATATATGTATACATACAAAAGTATGTATGATTTATACTGATATTTTATTTATATAGTATTCATCAAATAGTTTCACACAGTTCTAGTGCTCTAAAAAATATTTTCAAAATTATGTTTAGTTTACTTCTCTACTATCTGCTCATTTATAGGAAATAAATATATGGTTTAAATATCTTATATGAGTTAAAACAAATCTAATGCTGGAACAATACATGGTGCTACATTTAGCCTGTCGATAAGACTATTACATAAACCTTGCTTTTCCCTGTTGATTAAAAAGGACTTAACACCGATAATTCCCAGGGCTTGATATGACGGAACAGGTAATCATATTACCTTTAAGCCATGATTTATAAAGCAGAATTAGATCACAGAAAGAGAAACGACTGGACACCTGATCTTTCGTGTCGGTGGGATGAAACAGACATCGCATTATCAGACCAAGAAAGTTGAGGGGAGACGCACCGAAATGAGGGGATTTGCGGATGGATTAACGATAAGGTGAAGGGGATAGAAGGCAGTTGAGAACAAAGAGAGGTGCACTGCGTAGATACGTCTGTCATACTCCTCCTTCCTGTCTCTTTCAAACACACACACACACACACGCACACGTACATGCACATGCACACGCACACACGCACATGTACATGCACATGCACATGCACATGCACACACACACACACACACACACACACACACACACACACACACACACACACACACACACACACACACACACACGTTTCTTGTATACAAACAAAAGGGGATCTGTCTTTGTCGTTCTAGGACCCTGGACGGTCAAGTACCAGTTGATTGACGTTGCTTGTGGTCTGTTTTTAGTTTGTTTATTCCAATGAAATTTAGAATTAGTGACCTTATTTTTTAAAATATTTGGTCAATATAAAGTCCTCAATGTCTCAAACATAATCTAGAACACACGAAAACACAAGACACAGTAGATCAAGCTTAGGCCTAAAAGAACACAAGGCTGGTGAAGTGACCTCTTCGCATGGCAAGTCACGTAACCCGGGATAAGTCTAACGGATAATGTGATTTTGCTCTCACATAGCCGGTGAAGCTTAAGGCTTTCTTTTTTGTTTTTGTTGTGGTTAAAAAGGAGGGAGATTTTAAGATGATATTTAGAAGTAAGGAGTATTTTAACAGTATGATAAATTAAAGCAAAGACGATTTTGTAAGGTTATCGATGTAGAAACGCTTTGTCAAGTAGAATAGATTATGAAACGAATTATACTATGTAATTTATATTAAAAGGAATAATTATGAATTACACTGAACCTTACATGAAAACCATCTGTCATAAAGCGATGAAGTCAGAAATAATTATCAGTTATTCTATTCCAGTTAAAATATTCTTTGATTTTCTTTATGCGCAGCAGGAATAATAATATATAAAAAAGCGCAATTTTAACCCCCCATATTATAATCACTGACGTACGTAGTTTGACGTTCATTTAGTTTATACCCAGAGTTCTTTGTGGAAATACATTCATGTATACATATATATATGTATATATCAATATACATGTATATATGCATATATATATATATATATATATATATATATATTTGTGTGTATATATGTATTTATGCATGCGTACATATATAATGTATATATACGTGTATTTATGTGTATATGTATATATATATTTGTGTGTGTATGTGTGTGTATGTGTGTGTGTGTGTGTGTGTGTGTGTGTGTGTGTGTGTGTGTGTGTGTACATTTATATATTTACACGAAAATAACGTGTAAATATAAATATATATACACACACAGGCATATATGTATATAT
>NC_061822.1:11767197-11829697 GCF_019202785.1 Penaeus chinensis
GGAGTAGCTTTGAATTACAGAATACTCTACCATGTTTGACGCAATAGCAGAAGAAAATCATTAAACATAAAACAGGCTTACTTAAGGATCAGACTAAAGTTTGGTAGATGCTTTTACACGTTTCAATAAACCAAAATAATTTTGTTGTGAAATCGTGAAGACATTGCATAATATCTATTTTGAATTATTAGTTAGAGAAAATTCTAATGATTTCCGTCCTGCTCCTCAAACCTCCTGTTTTACAAGGATATTTTATTTCAAACAAGTGCACTTCGTCTTGTAACTATCCGTATGACATTGTCTTTCTTCACCGCTGTGGGAAAGAAAAAAAGACCATTGATTAGATTATATAAATGTGTGTGTGTGATGTTTATGTGTGTGTTGTTTTTATATGTCTGTGTACTTTTTGTAGGTGTTTTTCTGAGATAATTTTCTTGTATTCCAATGGGAAAACTTTGAAATATCGGTCCATTAGTTTGTGTGTCTGATTTGTAGTCCGTTTGTGAAGGATTTCTAAGTTCAAGGAAAAGAGCTTATAGATGGTCCGTTCTGAGTTGTATTATTTATTATGTTTATCTTTATTTGTAGCACATTTTACTATGATAAAGATGATAATAATGATAACATTGATGATAAAAACAATGATTAAGATAATGATGACAATTATATTATTATTATTATTGTCATCATCATCACTATCACTATCATTACTAATTATTTCATTGTTATCAACAATATCATTATCACTATCGTCATTCTTGTTATGATTACTTCAATAATTATTCTAATTTTCATCATCAACATTAGAACAATAGTAGTAACGGTACTAATGATATTGATCACAATTATTTGTAATCATAATCATCTTATTTGACGACAGTGATAATAAAAGTAATAGTATTTCTATAATAATAGTAATGAAACCAACAAAATAGTTTTTGTGAAGTCCTACGGTTCTCATTTTCTTGCATTACGTATTCACATCACTACGTATATTTGTCGTGATTTAAGGGTTAAAAGAGTAAAGAGAGTTGAAGTATACGGGCTGATTGCGTCATTGTTTGCCTTCCACTCTCTCGAGTCTGAACAGTAAGCTTGTTATCTCTTTGGTGAAAGCAAGTCATCAACTGTCGAGGGAAGGCTTCGATCGCCAGCGGAAGACGCCTCACTCCCACGTTTCTGTGTTTTTTTTTTTATTTCTTTTTTTAGGAAGTAATTTTCTTCCTCTTGATCAAAGTATCCTGTTGTGTGTCTGTTTCCCTTCCTCTCCTTGTCTGTCTGTGTTGTAAGGGGTTGTCTGCGTCCCCCCCCCCCCCCTAGTTTGCGGGGTCGTAGGAGCCAACGAGACCTAAGCCTCCGGTTTCCTGTTCCGGCACAGAGTAATTGTCATTTAACGTTTGTCTTGTGCGGTATTATATACTTGGTAGTGTCTTTCATGAACAAAGAACAAGATGTGCGAAACAGTCTTTTGCTTAAAGCATTCACCAAGAATATAGGTAAAAATTCACAATTGATAAAGCGTAAAACAAAATCATAAGAGTAAATTAAAGTTAAAATATAAAGAATTAAATAAGTTAAATAAACTATAAAACTTTTCTACGCTGTATCAGTTATAGTATTTCATCAAAATAAGTAAAAATAAGTTGCTTATCTTCACTTCCATTATTTATTTATAGTGTACTTTGTCATTCCCATTTAAAGCCTTCAGATTTCATCAATTTATATTTATTATCTTGCATATTTAGTTGGAAAAGCGAAACAAAAGGCAAAGCTCAATACCATTATTATTAAAACAAAAGCAAGAACACAATGAAATAAAGCCTCCGGAAGAATAAAAGTTAAATACAAATACACGTAAAAAGGGGGGAAATATAAAACAATACCTGGTAAAACTGCAGACTCACCGTACATAAAATGTACGTAAAAAAAAAAAAAAAAAAAAAAAAATTACAAAATCTAAAAACAAAAAACGGCGGTTATCTGAGAGATAGCCGACCGTAGGAAACGAGCCGAAGCCTATGCGCAACTTAAGCCAGATGTTCGCGCATCTAGACTCATTTTATAATTAGGAGTCGTCTGCCTTCTCTGAATGTTTCTTTAAATACTAAAATTTTATCAATAGGGCGTCTCCATACTCCTTCTGCAGCGCCTCCTTCGGTGCCCTGGTCCAAGCTGGTAATATTGGTCGCGGGGACTATTTATGGGGGTTTTGGGTGATGCTGAGCTTGTGTGGGTCGCCGGAAGAGGCAGTAAGAGCGGCAGCTCACTACAGTGTTTGTTCATATGTATATACGTTTATATCCACAGGATCACACAAACTAACACAGACGCACACACATGCACATGAAAGGTTAATAGGAACCACGGCTGCCGTAATATTGCACCTGCAATGGAAAATCGCGTGTTGCAAAGTTGACTAATCTCAAAGGGAGAACTAACCTAATCGATCCAGTCTTTTACGGAGATCAATGGCAAACTCTCGCTCCCAAATGTAAACAATTATCCATGAGCAAAATGAGCTTGTTTTTCGTTTCTAAAGTTCAGTATGATTAGTCGTATAGATGCTCTGAAAGATATATATTATAAGTCAGTATTGTAGATAACCTGCAGTGTGTGTGTGTGTGTGTGTGTGTGTGTGTAAGGTCATTGGAAATGCAATTTAAGCATATTTTTCTCAGCTACCGCCGATTTTTCTTACAAGAAAGCTTTTTTAAACATGAGGACCTGCTTTCCTCATTACCGGGTGCCAATCATCTCATTGTTTATCTCGCGTAAAAGAAGAAAAATCTCATTGTAAACTTCCTCCATTAATATTCATACATCTGTAAAATAATGAAAGTAGTTTAATTTTTTTTTCATACTCACATCGTCAACCATTATGTTTTTGTTAGGTCAAAGATTTTAGCTTATACTTATCAACAATGATTTAGGTATATATATATACATATATATACACACACACACATATATACAAACATATATACATATATATACACATATATATACACACATATATATATATACACATATATATATATATATATATATATATATATATATATATATGTGTGCATAAGGAGGGGCATAGAAGGGCAAGCATATCTAAAATTATACGTGAATCGATAACACGACTTAACCTTCAAGGAAACGCACGTACAGGGGTAATGTTTTGATATGATATCCTGTGCAGTGATGAAATATTGCCATGGAGGTATGTTAACACCTCTCATATCATACGCAGAATGTAAGCTTTAGTGCTGATTCATTGGTTGCTCAACTGAGTCATAATAGGATTTGTATACAAAGAGAAAAGAGTATGATAGTATATACTTATAGTTCATAGCATCTCAGGAATATTATGAAGGCTCCGTTTTGTCCTTTACTGTAAATGCAACTGCTACATGTATTACTACTTTATGTAAAGGCTGTATTTATGTTATATGTAACAGAATTTAGGTAAAAACTCTTTTGCTCCTCGTGTAGATAAAAAAAGGACCATGAGAGAAGATTAAACAGCAACATCTCACGGGTAAAAACGGGGAAAGGGAATAGAGGGGTGGGGCGAAGGTCGAGAGGGAAACGTATTGGGCGAAAAGAGAGAGAAAAAGATAGACAGAAAGAAGGGTAGATAGAGAAAAAGAAAGATAAATATAAAGAGAGAAAGAAGGACACCAAAGTGGGGGCTCCGTGCTCAAATAATAATATCTGAATATAATTGTTTTTAAACAATCCAACACACCCACAAAAAACTTATGGGGTTGGACCGTTCACGAAGAAAATTTTGGTTAATAGCTTTCCGACAGAGGAGAGAGAAGGTAGAAGAGAAGATAAATACGCCCATAAATAAAATAAAGCCTACCTATCATCAGATTACGCTCCTGTGAATAGATTAAGAAGATGGGCAAATACGCAAGTAGACATAATCGTCCATGTTAAAAGGGAAACGATGTTTGTGCAAGAACCAAAGCGATTCAATAGACGATTCTTATTTGCTGCTAGGGAAGGGAGAGAGAAGGAGAGAAGGAGAGAAGGAGAGAAGGAGAGAAGGAGAGAAGGAGAGAGAGAGAGAGAGAGAGAGAGAGAGAGAGAGAGAGAGAGAGAGAGAGAGAGAGAGAGAGAGAGAGAGAGAGAAAAGGCGAGAGGGGAGGAGAGAAGGCGAGAGGGGGGGAGAGAAGGCGAGAGGGGGAGGGAGAAGGCGAGAGGGGGAGGGAGAAGGCGAGAGGGGGAGGGAGAAGGCGAGAGGGGGAGGGAGAAGGCGAGAGGGGGAGGGAGAAGGCGAGAGGGGGAGGGAGAAGGCGAGAGGGGGTGAGAGAAGGCGTGAGGGGGAGGGAGAGGGCGAGAGGGGGAGGGAGAAGGCGAGAGGGGGGAGGGAGAGGGCGAGAGGGGGAGGGAGAAGGCGAGAGGGGGAGGGAGAAGGCGAGAGGGGGAGGGAGAAGGCGAGAGGGGGAGGGAGAAGGCGAGAGGGGGAGGGAGAAGGCGAGAGGGGGAGGGAGAAGGCGAGAGGGGGAGGGAGAAGGCGAGAGGGGGTGAGAGAGGGCGTGAGGGGGAAGGAGAGGGCGAGAGGGGGAGGGAGAAAGCGAGAGGGGGAGGGAGAAGGCGAGAGGGGGGAAGAGAAGGCGAGAGGGGGGAAGAGAAGGCGAGAGGGGGGAAGAGAAGGCGAGAGGGGGGAAGAGAAGGCGAGAGGGGGAGGGAGAAGGCGAGAGGGGGAGGGAGAAGGCGAGAGGGGGAGGGAGAAGGCGAGAGGGGGAGGGAGAAGGCGAGAGGGGGAGGGAGAAGGCGAGAGGGAAAGGGAGAAGGCGAGAAGGGTAGGGAGAAGGCGAGAGGGGGAGGGAGAAGGCGAGAGGGGGGAAGAGAAGGCGAGAGGGGGAGGGAGAAGGCGAGAGGGAAAAGGAGAAGGCGAGAAGGGGAGGGAGAAGGCGAGAGGGGGAGGGAGAAGGCGAGAGGAGAGATAGAAGGCGAGAGGGAGAGGCAGAAGGCGAGAGGGGGGGCGAGAGGGCGAGAGGGGGAGGGAGAAGGCGAGAGGGGGAGGGAGAAGGCGAGAGGGGGAGGGAGAAGGCGAGAGGGGGAGGGAGAAGGCGAGAGGGGGAGGGAGAAGGCGAGAGGGGGAGGGAGAGGGCGAGAGGGGGAGGGAGAGGGCGAGAGGGGGAGGGAGAGGGCGAGAGGGGGAGGGAGAGGGCGAGAGGGGGAGGAGAGGGCGAGAGGGGGAGGGAGAGGGCGAGAGGGGGAGGGAGAAGGCGAAGGGGGAGGGAGTAGGCGAGAGCGGGGGAGAGCGGGGGAGAAAGGGGGAGAGAGAGGGAGAGAGATCAAAGCGGAAGCGTTAATCGCTTGGCATTAAGTTCCGGTCTCAACCGGTTAACATTTAACTGAGAAATTGCTCCTCTCATCTAGCCATAACCAAGATAACTCATGCCAAACGTCCATATCACTACAACGCTCCGATGAGCGGGCATTCCAGATCTGGTGGCTGATTTCCACAGCACAATTTAAGACATCAAAGTCGAAAGTCTTCTTAATCCTGTCATAAACACACACACACACACACACACACACACACACACACACACACACACACACACACACACACACACACACACACACACACACGTACATATACATGAACACGCGGACGCATGCATGTACGCGCGCGCGGAGAGGGGGGGGGGGGGTAGACTTGTGTGCTTATATATAGATAAACAGAAGAGTATAGGCACAGAGATCGATGATTGATATATGGAAAGAGAAAGAATTGCATCAACCACTGTTTAATAATTTAACCCAGTAATCGTTCTTTTTAGTCGAATTCATGGCCTTTAATAATACGAAATTGTAAGGCTCGGCTCAGTAATTGAAATGTGGTTGAATAGTAATCATCCTTTTTGGTGTATGTACATCTATATGCTTATGTATATGTATGTATATACCTATATGTATACCTTAAATTGGCATAATATAACGTTTTTCCAGGGAAAGGCAGGTAGTATAACATGATTACACACACATCTATTTATCTATTTATTACCATTACAATAATCATAATTATAAATATGATCATCACTATTGTCATCTTTGTTGTTATTCTCATTCTCATTCTCATTAGCGTTATCGTTACTATTATTATTATTATTGTTACTATAAACAGGAATAGTAGTAGAACCAGTATTAATGTTGTTATTACTTATGACGATATAATACGCCGTGATCTCATTTTACTTGTAATCTTAAACACGGTCATTCCTTAACATTTTGATTGAACTAGAATTATTATTTTTAAACCATGCTTCTCATTAAACACAGTAAACACGATTTAAATTTATTTTTGTCGTCACGTAGCGCCACGTACAAATCTCTTATGAGGCGAATTGTTCATAGAATTTTATGGACAGGATTTACAAACGAATATGTTTTATGTAAGGTCTATTTGTAAACCTTGCGTTTTATGCAACTAGTTTATACACACACACACACACACACACACACACACACACATATATATATATATTAAATATGTTATTTAAAACTGGACGTGTTTTTATCCACAATTGTAATACTCGTGGGAGCTTTACTGCAATTTATCTTACTTTACTGCAATCTATCTGAATCGGTCTCAGTTTATTGGTCTAATCAACTAATTTCGTCCTTTCAATATTCAGTCAATTTGAGGTAATTTCTTTTGCAGCCGTGCACACATGTCGAGACGGGCACGCGCGCGCGCACACACACACACACACACACACACACACACACACACACACACACACACACACACACACACACACACACACACACACACAAACACACAAAAAAAAAAAAAAAAAAAAAAAAAAAAAACAGAACCCCCTGGAGAATCTGCCCAGCTTTTACCTTCTCCCCGCACCTTCATCACCCCCGTAATGCTGTCCATTTACTTTTGGCGCTCTCTTCCCCCGACTCTCCTTCCACCTCTCTCTATCTGTCTCTTTATCTATCTCTTTCCGTCCATCCCACCTTCCCCTTCCCTCCCTCCATCCCTTCCTACCGCTCTCTCTCTCTCTCTCTCTCTCTCTCTCTCTCTCTCTCTCTCTCTCTCTCTCTCTCTCTCTCTCTCTCTCTCTCTTAGTGTTCTAAGAATCCTGTTTGTCTGAGTGATTGTCTTCAGGTCTTGCTCTGTTGCAGCCACCAAAATCTCTTCGTGTGTCTTTCTCTCAGCCCACGATGCCTTCAATTAATCTACACTACAACGCCATTACTTTTCTTTTTCTTTTTCTTTTTTATCCATGTTTCACCTCCGTGCAACAAGGTAGCCCAAGTTTTAACTACTTCACCTGTTTCGCGGTTAATGCTTCTATTTGTTATCAGCCATTCGTTTCTCAAAACGTCTTCCTTGTAAGGGCGACTCTTTCGTTCATTTCTTTACATTTCCGAACTTTAGCAACACTTTTACAAAACAAAAAGTTTCCAACCATTTTTCTACGTAGTTTCCAAGTATGGTATTTGTTCTGGGGCAGTCCATCTCATTAAACTGTTATTACTTTCGTGTTTTTTGTTGTTTTTTCAACATTTGCCTACACAAGAGTACTTATTTTAGTTAAGGCGCCTAGATTCACGTGTCGTAGTTTCGTCTTTTATGAGAGGGAAAATCGCCACAATAAGAAATTAGATTGAATCATGGCCTTTCGAACTCTTCAAGAGTTCCTCATCAGCCGAATAAATAAGCGAAACGGGCACACAAAGATAATTTTAAAGTTTATATAGTAGTAGAGAGACCACTATATAATCTCTGTTGCTGTTATCCTTATTTATCTTTGTGTAGACGTTACTGTATTTGTGTTAGCACTTTATATTTCAATTATGGTATAAGTAACGTCCCATCAGCGTATTTCATCATGTGAACTCTAGCTTAGGTTATTTTTTTCCTGCCACTTTTTGTATTTCTAAACTTCGATATAAATTAAATGTTATCTATGTTATTATTTTACACGTCAATTGTCCCTCTGTATTTTCTAGCTCCTAACGTTGTTGGTTTATCAATTTTCTTATACCATTAAGAATTATAAAAACAAATTTGTATTCAGTTAAATAAACTTCTGATCCTTTCCCCAGTCACCCGAGGTTTCCTCTCTCTTTACTTCTTTCCAATTTGTTTATAAATGATAGTTAACCCCTTTAAAAACTACTTATGGTATTCTCGATCCACTCATTTATTTCCTCATGAGCCAAAAGAACCGTGACCTGTACCTTGCTACTTTTGGCACATATACCTAATGCTCTCGTGTTCATTTATTTATTTATATATTATCAGCGTTATATATTTTTAATAGTTTTGTCATTATTATTATAACAGTTTTTTGTTAACATTATTGTTCTTATCCTTATTGCTATTATTATTAGTATTATTATTATTTTTATCATTACTGATATTGTTCTTATTCTTATTATTATTGCCTCATTTCTTTGTTATTATATTTTCTATTTATTTTGTTTTTTTGGTTTATTTATTCTTTTACATATTAGGGAGTTGATGATTAAGCAATGAGTGCTTTTCACCTGCAATTGGTCAATGTTTTTACAAAGTTGCCCTTTTTTGTCTTACTTCCCCATTCAAAAGTTGTTTCTTCTGGCTGGTGCAAGACGCAAACAGATGCCGATTCACGCAAACGGGGAAACACATTTGTTTACGCACATAAACAAATAAACATGTATGAATACAGACAAAGACAGGCACGCACGCGAGCGCGCGTGCGCGCACGCACACGCACACGCATACGCACACGCACGCACACGCACACGCACACGCACACACACACACACACAAGCAAACGCATCCAAAAAAGAAACAAACATATTCTCCATATGAAATAAAAAAGATTCAATTTGAGCGAGCATTAAAACTTCCATTGAATTTTAGTTTATTCAACAAACATAATCTCAGATTGTGCCTATTTCATTAGTATTTTCTGGGCTCTGAGTAATGGATATGATTTTTATTTATAATGAAGTACTTATCTTTTGTATATACACATTGCCTTTGTGTGTGGCAGACCTGTTGACCTAAACTTTTGAACATCTGTGTGAATGTTAGATTTTTTCTTCTTTTAAATAATGAATTCAGGAATTACTAAGATTTAATCAAATATAGATTGAATCACGTCATCTCTCTCTCTCACTCACTCACTCTCCTCTCTTTTTCACTTCCGATATCTCTCTGTTTCATCTTGATAATGTTGTGTTCCGTAGCCATAGCAACGCTGCCGCAAGTTCATAGGCTCTCGATAAGATTTCGTTTTCAATTACCATTAGTCTCAATCTTCACACGTGTATCTCGAGAAATTTAATTCGGGTGCCGACGCCCCTTTCTTTTTTCGCAAAGATGGGACTGAATTATTCAAGGGATCATTTGTTATCTTTGCCTCTCACGAAATTCTTGCTCTATATGTTATTTACCAGAGCAATTTTGTTCCGCGTTATTACTTTCGTGTTTGGGAGTTGTTTTGTAAACCGTTTTAATAGAGATCAAGTGTCTGATAAACTGAAGGAAATATATTACGAGTATAAACAAAAGGAGCGTTCGGATATACATGAAAAAGCATACGAGCATGCTTGTCAAAATAGAAATACAAGAAAAAGACGGAGAGAGAGAGAGAGAGAGAGAGAGAGAGAGAGAGAGAGAGAGAGAGAGAGAGAGAGAGAGAGAGAGAGAGAGAGAGAGAAGGGGTGGGCACACTGTTTCGTAATACACCCTCTGACTGAACCTGCTTCATTTCCATAGCAATTACAGCGACAATTACTGAGATACCATCATCACGTCTCGGGTAAATTTTGATAAGATCTTATCGTTCGTCATGGTGCACGACTCATGTCTTCAAGTAATTGACGATGACTTAGAATTCTGTTGTGGACTGTTGTAATTAGCGACTTAGAGAGTGCTTAATCCCAATTACTGTTCACCTACCAGCTGGAAATGCATTCCTACGCACATGGAGCCGTACCCCCCCCGCCTTCACATCTACCCACACTTGCTCATGCATTCATTTATCTCTCTCTCTCTTATTCTCTTTCATTCGCGTTCTCCTCCCTCCTCCCTCCCTCCCTCCCCACCCCACCCCCACTCTCCTTCCCTCCCTCCCCACCCCCACTCTCCTTCCCTCCCTCCCCATCCCCACTCCCCTTCCCTTCCACATACACACAAGAATCCCCCTCCCCCTGATACATTTATAGAAACATTCAAAGGCCGCTTTGTTGATAAGAAGAATCGAGCCCAATGCCTGTCAGAAGCAAACCCTAATTGACGGATATCACGTATGTAAAAGGTATAAGGGGCAAAACACATTCAAAAGCCAGATTTTTTTTTATTTCTTCATGTATTCAATTGTTTATTCATATTTTCTTTTGTTTGTTTACACATTTGTTATAGTTTTACATATTGATGAAAAAGTAGAGGTTGTTTCCTCCAACGGGCTTAGTAACCGTCAATCCAGTATGTAATTCGACAATATGGTTTTATTCAACATTTGGAGAAATTAACGATTTACCATATAGAAAATTAATTTAGGTTGAATATCTGTATTTAAATTATGTGTATATGCGTATGTGTGTATCTGGGTCATACCTGGAGCGGCAGAAGTTCGAGTCCTCAGGGAAGGTTGTTTATTTATATATGCATATATATAATTACATATAGGTATGTATGTATATATGTATATATATATTTATATATATGTATATGTATTTATGTATATATGTATATATATTTCTATATATGTATATATATTTATGTACATATGTATGTATATTTATGTACATATGTATATATATATTTATGTACAGATGTATATATATTTATGTATATATAAAAGTAAATATATGTATATGTTTATGTATGTATATGTATCTATATATACATGTATATATACACATACTGTGCATATATTCCTAAATATTTATGTGTATATATTATATATATATATATGCATGTGTATATATATGTATATATGTAAATATATACATATTCTCTTAAATGCTTATATCTATATAGATGTGTATATTTATATGTGTGTATACAAATTAACGATTTAAATTATGTGTATGTGTGTGTGTGTGTGTGCGCGCGCGCATGCGTGTGCTTGTAGGAGTGTGTATTCTGGTTATAAAGCCCTTGCATCCCCTGATTTACAATCTGTAATGTGGGCTTTTCTTCAACTTTGCACAAAGGACCCATAACCAGAACTATTTTCTCGCATCATAATCTATATCGTGTCCTCATTTCACCTATTTAAATTTTTAGATTTCTCTTTCCCATTTTATTGCTTCATACATACACACACACATATATAAAACATACATAGGCCTACACACATGTGTTCATGTATATAGACCTCTGTATGTTAAAATATATATATATATATGTTATACATATATTTATATATATTTATATATAAATTATGTATATAAATTATGTATGCGTATATATGAATATATATACATACATGCATATATGTGATGCATATATACATACACACAGGAAATGTTTTTATTTATGTATATACATTTTTCATTATAATTTACTATTACCATAAGAATCATTACGTTCTTAAAGAGAGAGGTGGCTAAGAGGAGAATGATAGTCTTCGTAACAATTGAATGCTTATTAAGTGAATAACAAAAGTGAAATTCCTTATGTTTCATTATTTATATATTACACTATTTTCACCCCAAATGTAATATACCGCTGTTACTTTAAATTTTGTTATCTTAACGATAATTGATATTCACACTTTTGCACAGACTACTTATCTTACCTCCAAATAAGAATATGTTCAATTTCTCTCTTCTTTTCATCTATCTTCCTATATCAGTAATTAGTCATGTAATCCCATGTTTTTCTTTTTCTATCAGCCTCTATCGGATCTCCCAAGGCTCTTTCAGTCGTTCCTAATCCACAAGTTTATAGTCCATTTCATCTTGCTCTGAGAACTGTATCCCTCCCTTGATCATGCTTGATCCTACGTCTTCCCAACCAACACGCCATATCCTCAACGCCTTTCCCTTCCCGTTTTTTTGTTTTTTGTTTTTGAAATTTGTTTCTCTGCTCACTTTGCCTTTATATACTTCTTGCGATCTCTGCTGCTTTTATTGCCCTCTTGTTGCGAACTTTATATGTTCTTTCTCTTCTTCCTTCTCCCTCCTCCTACTCTTCTTCCTCCTCCTCTTATTTTTCTCCTCCTCCTCTTATTTCTCCTTCTACTCCTCCTTCTCCTTCTCCTCCTTCTCCTTCTCCTTCTCCTTCTCCTTCTCCTCCTCCTCCTCCTCCTCCTCCTCCTCCTCCTCCTCCTCCTCCTCCTCCTCCTCCTCCTCACTCAGTTGCCTCACACGACTTCCACCTTCCAACGCCCCTCCTTCCAATTCCACCCAAGCCGTTGTTGCTCCGTTTATAAACAGATTAGAGGACGATGCGACGCAACACTGTTATAGGGTTCCGTAATGTGATCTCGACTGTGCACAGAACTAATGGATTACCTTCATTTCCCCGATGAAGAGGTCCAAGTATGATGGAGATGTGACATGCAATACTTCCGTGATTACTATTGATTTAATAACAACATTGTGATTATTATTTATGTCAATTGTCAGCACTTCTATCATCGTCTATTTTTGCTGGAGGTCTCAATCCGGCATAAAAATAAAGTTACTTGAAAGATATAGATTTTAGGCATGTATATATATATTGTATATATATACATATAACTATATGTTTTTTTTTATGTATATATGTATATGTATATTTGTTTATACGTATATGCATAGATGTATATATGTATATACATATTTAGATAATTTTATATGTATATACATGTTTAAATATGTTTATATGTATATGCATGTTTAAATATGTTTATATGTATTTAAATGTGTATGTATATGCATATATGTATATATGCATATTTGTATACATGTATATATGTGTATGTTTATATGTATGTATATGTATATATTATAAATATGTTTATGTATATGCATATGTATCAATACACATAAATAAATATGTAAATGTGTATGTAAAAGTATATATGTATATATGCATATATAAACTAATCACTATATCTATATCCTATGTCTATACCTATGTGTGTGTGTGTGTGTGCGTGGCCATGTGTATGTGGACATATATACCGCACGTACAATTTATAAGCGTAGTTTCATAATTTTCTAAGAAGAAAAAAACAAGAAAAAACGTAATGTTCCATTGTGGTGCGGGAGAAGTAACGTATGATTAACATGAATATTCATGCACGGAAATTAATGTAGGGGAGAGTGAAGCTGATGCACAGGGGGTACAAAAGCAAAAATTATAATTAAAAAGAAAAGTAATAAGGTCAAGGAAACGAGGATGATGTTACAGAAGGAGGAAGAATACAAAAACGTAGGAGAATGGAGTTAAAAGGATACATTTTTAGAGGTTGAGAATAGGATGAAGAGAGGACTGAAGAAAAAGACGAATCCGGGAAAATTGAAAAATAATTACGGCATGGAAAGAGAAAGCAAGAGAAGGGGGATGAAGCGAGGAAGAAAAAGAAAAGAACAAATAAATAAATGAAATAATAAAAAGGGAAGAGGAGTCAAGAAGAACAAGAAGAAAATGTCCATCCGTCGCCAAGGAGAGAGATTACCAAGAATATTGGGGATTGTTGGCGTCTTCGATAGGTGGTGTCACAGCCCGTTGGAACGAAACAAGATCAATGAAGGCGAGAAAGGTTAGCAGATATGAGGTAGTGTCCGACATGTAATAAGAGAGTATTGGAGGCGATCGGGAAATTCCTCACGAAATAAAGCGCGTGCGGTTCCTATTTTCTGTTTTCTTTTTCTTTTTTTGTTATAAGTAAGAACTTTCGAAAATTCCTTAATGTATGTTCTTTAACCTACTGTGTTTTAAGCTTTTCACATCTGTTCCACGGTTTCCAGGAAATTATTTTGATATACGCTACGTTCAGCACTTAATCTTGGAGACTACTGGAGTATCAAGAATGTGTTATATATGGTGTGATATTTGATGTCATATTTGTGTGCATATTTGAAGTGCGAGAGAGTAATATATGTGGTTATATGTGTATATACACATGTATAAATATGTGTATGTATATATATGTATATGTATGTAGTCATATGTATACATATACATATATTTACATTATATATATGTACAAATAAGTATATCAATTTATATATATATATATATGTATATATGAATATATGTGTATGTATGCACACACACACACATATATATATATATGCATATATATGTACATATTGGTTTGTGTATATATATATATATATATGTATACATATATATATATTTATATATGTATATATATTTATGTATATATGTATATCTTTATGTACATATGTATATATATTTATGGATATATGTATATATATTTATGGATATATGTATATATTTTTATGTATATATAAATGTAAATATATGTATATGTTTATGTATGTATATGTATATATATAAAATTATATATATATATACATACTGTACATATATTCTTAAATATTTATATGTATATATATTATATATACATATATGCATATGTATATATATATGTATATGTTTATATTCTGTATATATGTAAATATATACATATACTCTACATATATTCTTAAATGCTTATATCTATATATATGCGTATATATATATATATATATATATATATATATATATATATATATTAGAGGTAGAGGAAAGTGTGTGTCTGTTGATATGTATATAAATGCAGGGTCTATAGACCTGGTATAGGCTTTGTATGCATGTATGTACATATGGTAATTATATATATGTGTGTGTGCTTTGTATGTATGTGTGTATGTGTACATATATACACATATGTGTGTATGTATATATATGTATGTATGTGTATATATGCGTGTATGTATGTGTATATAACTATGTATGCATGTATATATATGTATATGTATATATGGGAATTAGTATATATATACATATTTATGTATATGTGTATATATGTATATATGTATATGTGTGTATATATGTATTTATGTGTATATATGTATTTCTATATATGTATGTGTATGTATGCATATATGTATATTTGTGTATGTATATATAAGTATATGGATGTATGTATATGTATATATTTATATGTATCTGTAGAAATATGTATGTATATGTACTTACAAGTATATTATATATATATATACATATCCACATATATAGATATCCATGAAAGGGCGAACTTAGCACACACACACAGTGCTGCCAGATGCAATGACTCACATTTCCCCAATTCCGAGTGCCAAAATTCCCCATTTTGGACAAAATTTCCCCATTTCAAAAAGTTTGGTTTTAATTGAGATTTATTTGAGTTATAGCTAAAAAAAATACCAATTTCTTTCTACTTGTAGTATGGACAATAGGATACTGGCATAGTTAACTGAAGATCCAATTATATTTATGCTGAACACACTTTTAAAATGAAAACTTAAATACAATAATAAAAACATAGGTAGTACACTTCTCTCAAAACTTATTATAACATTAAACTTAAATTTAGCATTGCTTAGTTAACCTTAATCCTGTATCATATACATGATTCACTCTGAATCATAATGACTCATCAACTATAATTGAAAACTTTTGAGTCTTTAGATTGTTGATCAGCTCTTCCTTGCTAGTTGCACCAATTACATTTTTGAGTATTGCAGTAGTCTTCGTCCTACTGCATGCAATATGTTTAGCAATCTGAAAGTCACTACATACACATTTTATTAGTTGGGGTAAATGTGTCATAATACTTATAGGTAGGTTATGTTCTGCAACGAAAGCTGCCAGTCTTATTTCCCCTTCTTTTACATCCTTATCAAGTGAGGAATGTCCTGTAGCAAATGCCATTGACAATAGTGTTGGCTGTTTGGCAGCACTACTGACATTAGTTTTGTGTTTTTGTCCACCTGCATGTTTCTCTAGCTCGGATTTCTTAGCATTAAGCTCACAATCACATGCTTTGCAATAAGCTCTATTTTTACTTTTGACACTCGGTTGCAGCCATCCCTTGAACAATGGAAGTGATTCCCAGTTAGGTGAATATTTCTGATGATATTTCACTCTCTTTACTGTCCTTGGGGGAGTGCCTGGATCATCGCATCCACCATCGCCCTCATCCGCCATGACTCGACTCGGGTAAACCTCGACTCACTCTCACACAACTATACCAAATGAAAAAAAAAAATGTTAGGCTGATTATACCGGAGCTCTTCGTAAGTGAATAATTTGTCACAAGGAATATTTCTTCCAAATAACACTGATTTACGACACATTTCGTTAGTACTCTCTTCTAATCCATAGCACAATATATATCCTAACTCTATCGCAAATATCAGACTATCAGAAAGAAAGAAACATACCACTGTAAGGAGTTGAAGTTGGTGTGGTGTGTCGTGACTCGTGTGGCCCGTGGCGTGGGTCACGGGTGGCAGTGAGTGACACAGTCACAGTAAGGGAGCTGTCTCGCGGGCGGCGGACGCGAACTGGACGCGTCCACTCACTTCCACTCCGTTGTCACTTGTCTGTTTCCTACTAGTAGCTACCTCTTCATCTTAAAATTATTATATTTCCATAGATACATCCGTTAAAGTTATTATGTATCATATTATTTATATTGATGTGTTGAAGAATTACCAAACTAAGAGAAAATGCTGCTCCACAATGAAAAATCCCCATTTTTTCTAGTAAATCCGAAGTCGCATATGAAAATTCCCCAAAAATGGGCATGGATTCCCCATTTCCCCATCAACATCATGATTTCCCCAAAACTAGGGAAAATTCCCCAAATCTGGCAGCACTGCACACACACTATATATATGTGTGTGTGTGAGAGAGAGAAAGTGTGTTTGTGTATATATATTGATGTATAGATATATTCAAACATAAATAGTTAAGTATATGTTTTGTGCATCTGTCTGTGTGTGTATGCCTTTGCGTGTACGTATATATATGTATATATGTATACGTAATTATATATACATATATTTACACATGCATGCACATATACATACCTATATTTATATATATATCAATAATGTAAAACCTGTTCGTCTTCTACGATTGCTTGGTGTTTCTCCATGATGCTTGAGGGTGAAGAAAACACCGATGAAATCAAAAGTAGGTTCATTGGAGATCAGCTCTGACAAAATAAATACGGAACTCTTCCTGTTCCTCTGCCCCACACGCCAGGCTCCGTCTGCGACTGTCTACTGCCAGACGTGTGACTACAGAGACAAACTAAAATGTTGTACTCTATAACATACAGAGATTCTCACTCTTTCATATAGGTGAAATGCTACACATAATATAAACTAAACATAATGTTCTATATTTCACATGGTAGAACATATCACACAAAAGACACTGTATAATATATAATCACATAATTATCACTAACTACGTACGATAATAATGCCATCACAATACGTATGCACTGGCATCACAACGTGGCACTCACAACTCACTTCATTGTCATAACTCATTTCATTACACAACCCACATCTCTCTCCCCCCTTTACGTTCACTAGCGGGAGTCTTGAACGGACTTCAAATTGAGACGCTCCGAACGTCGAGGTTCAACAGGCACAGATGGGGCGGAAGATCCTGGTGCGTCGTCGACCAAATCTGTCGAGTTTCCAATCGTGAGCTGTGTAGGGCGCAAGAAACGTCGATTGCGCCACAGTATACGGCCACTTGGCAACCTGATGTGATAATCACGAGATTTGCCAATACCCATGACAGTGCCGACCTTATCCCAACGCTTGGATGTGGGATCCTGGATTCGCACCTGCGCCCCAATCTCTAACTTGGAAAGGGAGTGGGCACGCTTGTCATAGCGGGTCTTCACGTCCTTGGCCCGTACTGCGGCACGACGGTCGCAGTCCTCAGCCTTGGTCTGCCACTCCTTCATGAAGGCACTAGAGTGGGCAGGCACACAGGAGCGAAGGGGCATGCCAAATAGAATCTGAGCAGGAGATCGACCAGTGAAGTTTGGGGTGTTACGTAACTCCAGTAATCCTCTGTCAAACTCCTCACTGTCAATATTTCCGTTGGGTGCTGTCTTCATGATCAGATACTTGACTTTCTTCACAGCAGCCTCTGCATGCCCATTGGACTGTGGGTAATGGGGGCTTGACATAGCATGACGTTCTCCCCATCGCTGAAGAAAGGTTGCAAATTCCCGGCTGGAGAACTGAGGTCCGCCATCAGTGCGCAGGCGAACTGGCACACCCAGATCACGGAACATATGCCGGAAGAATCTGATCGTCGAAGCACTTGTTGCATTAGTTCCACATGGGATGACAACAGGCCATCCGGAGAGTCGGTCAGCATACACCAAGAAGTGTTTTCCAGCAACACTAAAAAAGTCTGCCGACACAGACATAAATGGTCTTCTGGGTTTGTCATCCAACATCAGTGGCTCTTGTTGCTGACTAGGCTGTAGGCGCTGGCATGGCTCACAGGCACGAACAGTGTTTACAATGTCTGCATTAATGCCTGGCCAAAAGACTGTCTGCTGTGCACGACGCTTTGTTGCTTCCACGCCACAGTGGCTTTCATGCAGGCGAGCTAGGGTGCTACGGCGTGAAGAAACAGGGACAACCACTCTAGGTCCATACAGCACCAAGTCACCATCGTTGTACAACTCATTGAGAATCTTCCAGTACGGACGCAGGGCACTTGGTAGGTCACATGATGAAGCAGCTCCTCATAAGAAGCATCCTTAGAGGCAGCTGTATGCAATTCTTCCATGAAGAGATCCTCTTGTTCGTCTATGGCTTCTGATGCTTTAGTAGACTGAACAGCCTGCAGAGCTACAATTTTTATCGGAAGTGTCCTTTTCAGCATTGAAGGCACCATCCTCCACCGTTGGGCGACTCACAGGTGACCGGGAAAGGGCATCAGGGATGCACAACTCCTTACCTGCACGCCACATTGCGGTAAAAATGTAGGACGCAATCTTGTCTTTCATGCGCTGGAGGCGAGGGTTTTCAATTGCATCCAGGGAATAATGGTTCAAAATAGGAACCAATGGACGGTGATCCGTCACCACACTAAAGTGCTGGAGTCCACGAAGATAGAACTTGCACTTACTGATGGCCCAAACGACAGCTTGCATTTCCAATTCGACGGTTGCATACCGCGTTTCTGTATCTGTTAAGAAATGGGAACCACATTGCACCATCTTGTATCTTCCAGCACCGTGGTCCTGCAACAATACATAGCCAAGGCCGTAGAGTCTGGAGGCGTCGGTCTGTAGAATGGTGGGAAGGGCTGGATCAAACATCGCAAGTATGGGGGGCCCTGACAAAGCTTGTTTAGTGTCATTAAAAGCTTTGGTGTGGTCTGCTGTCCAAGTAAAAGCTCTCTTTGGGCTCATCAATGGGCGGAGTGGGGCTGCAGCAGTCGAAATCTTTGGCGTAAACTCTGCCAGTTGATTTACCAAGCCCATAAACGACCGAAGATCAGTCAGATTTGCAGGGGTAGGAAACTCTGCAATGGCTTTTACCTTCTCTGGGTCTGCTTCAATACCATTATGTGATACTTTGTACTCACAGAAGCTGGCTTCAGATGCAGCCACAATGAACTTCTCTGCATTAAGCGTTATCCCGTGCTGTCGACACCTTGACAGGACTTCGTTTACACGTTGAAGGTGTGAGAGGTAGTCCTCATCATGTAGGAGAATGTCGTCCACAACCTTAATGCAGTTTGTTACTCCCTGAAGTGCCCTGTCACCTCGTAGACAAAAGGCGTCTCCTGTTGCTGCAAAACCCATGGGACCACGACAGTATCGGAAACGTCCATAAGGAGTGATAAATGTCGTCAGGTGTTGATCATCCTCATGCAGGGGTAGTTGCCAATAACCACAAAGAGCATCCACAGTTGTGAAGAACTTTGACTGCGGACTGATACTTCTGATGGCTGTAAATGGCGTTGGAGAAGGGTGGGCAGGGTGAGAGACTTGCCTGTTGAGCTTTGATAGATCAGTGGTAATACGAACGCCACCATTTGCTTTGGGAACAACAACCATTGGATGACACCATTCTGATGGTTCATCCTCCACTGGCTTTAAGATGCCTTGGGTCACTAATGACTCAAGCTCCTTTCTTGTTGGTTCCTGAAAAGCCAAAGGAATCATTCTGGGGGTGTGGATCGCGAAGGGCGTGGCATTCTCCCGCAGATAAATTCTCAAGGGAGGGCCTACCATCGTCTTGAGTGGCCCAGACTGCAAGTCGTTCTTCTTCACCAACACATCTGCATACTGATGCAGGAAGTACTTCCTTGCTTCTTCAGGTGACTTCAGCTGGTTCAACGGTAAAGTCAGCAACTGAGGAGGGTTCGACATTGGTGTATTGCCCAGCCCATGGACTCGATTGGCAATGTGCACATCCGATATCTGCCTTGGGAAATAGTCCGGAACAATCCCCAATTCCTTGCAATCAGTCCAAGAGAGCAGCGGGGTTGTAAGCGAAGGCTGAACATCAATCCAACATGTAGTCGAACGGTTGCCATAGGTGATGATTCCACGAAAAGATCCAGCCGCTGGTGGCATCTGGGACCCGTCCGCATTGTAGTATACTGTCTCTACCGGTGGTGCTAAGTCTTCCTTTGAGAGGCCGAGACTACTAAGATGCTGGAGTCCAATGACAGTCGTGTCTGCACCTGTGTCAGGAATGATGGCAAGACTACCTGATAAATCGTTATGCCGAATTGACACGCGGACTTTAGGGGAAGGCTGAGGTTTCGGTCGTGCAGCAGAGGTGACACTCCTGGCAAATGACACTGAAGGGGATACTGAACTTACTACCTTCAATTCATGATTGGTGTCCTCTTCCTTTGTCTTAGCCTTCCGTTTCTTTGGGCAGCATTTATCATAGTGTCCCTGCCGGTTGCACACCTTGCATTTGGCATTCCTGGCAGGACACTTTGAAGCAGTAGCCCAGTGGCCTTTCTTACCACAAGCACGACATGTGGAAGTGGTGGCCCTGCACAAACCTTTTTCATGCTGACGACCACAGCAGTTGCAGGCCTTATTCGGCAGAGGTGAGCCAGGCCTTATCTTGGACTTCTGCTTCAGGGCAGCCTTTTTCTCTCTTTTATATTGAGAAACAGCACGTGAAGAAACTGTGTTCTTCAAAGCAGATGATGCAGTCTTTGACGATTCATGAGACCTGCATTTCTCCAAAACATCCTGCAACGTCGCTGAGCGGTCCATTTCAATGAGCTTCTGGGTAAGTTCCTCATCTCGTATACCCATTAGAATGCCGTGTTTCTTCCACTGCTCACAGCATACTTGGTCCTGTGCCTTGCAAAGGTCTATCTCCTGCGACATGATTTTCAGCCGTATCCAAAAGTCATCGAAGCTCTCGCCATCTGCTTGCTTGCACTCGGAGAAGGCCTTCCGTCGAAGTGCCTCATTACTTGCATTTTTTATGTGCGTTTCGAGCTTTGTCAAGACATCGTCCACTGAGCATGTTGGGTCTGCGGGCACGTCCAACTTGTGCTCCAGCACCCGTCGCATCTCAGAGGTAAGGCACATGCGTAGCTGTATATGCTGCTTTGATAACGGCAGGTTGAGGAGATCCACCATCACAGCATAATCGGACCATTCGCGCTTCCATTCTCGAAACTGTTGGGGACTCGCATCTGCTGTTAATGCTTTCGGAGGCTGTATTGTTGCCTTCGGGGTCGGCGGAGTGTGAGAAGCAGGGGACGCGGCAGAACTGCTCACTGGCGAACTCACAGGTTGCTGGGGGGTGAGGCGAAGGATCAGCTCCTGAAAACGAGCAGACTCCTCGTTCCTGCGTGCGTCTTCCTCCTTCCGGCGGGCTTCTTCCTCCTTCCGGCGGGCTTCTTCCTCCTTCCGGCGGGCTTCTTCCTCCTTCCGGCGGGCTTCATCCTCCTTCCGGCGAGCTTCTTCCTCTTTCCGGCGGGCTTCTTCCTCTCGTCGATAACGCTTTTCCTCGTCCTCTTTCCGGCGGGCTTCTTCCTTCCGGCGGGCTTCGTCCCTCTGAAGTATCCACTGCAGCAATGTAGCAACATCTGTGGGAGGTGGGCTGCTGGCACTGGCTCCTGCGGACTCTTCAAGGCTGGAGTCAGGCTTCTCAGGGTCGCTCTTGCTGGTATCTTCTTTTATCTTCCCTTTACCCATTGTAACGTGGTAAGGGTGTCAAGTTTATACAGCAAAATCGCCGAAAATCCGGTGAAAATACGGAAAAGTAGAGCGAGGCAGCGAGTGTTGTGGAACTGTGCGCGGTGCCAATGCGATGACGTCACGGCGGACACGTGCGGGCAGGCGAGCCACGGGCGCGAGAGATCAGTCGCTCACAAAGCGTCGTAGAGAGCGCAGGATTATACCTCGCTCCTACAAAACCTCAATATGCTTCGGTCCGGCTCCCTTATGCAACGAATAATGTCCCCTGAGCACACTAAACACTGCACGAACACTATAGGCACTGCAGAATACACATCACTACACTATAGCACCTCACCACTGCAAATGAAGTACACTGCCGAGCGGGTTGATTGCTGACCTAGCACGAGGGTGGACGAGGCGCGGGGCCGGCGACAGGCCATGAGGTCGCGGAGGCCTGGGGCAGGCAACAATAACAGGTGTCAGAACTGAATTTGCTGGATCACTGCGCCATGTTCGTCTTCTACGATTGCTTGGTGTTTCTCCATGATGCTTGAGGGTGAAGAAAACACCGATGAAATCTAAAGTAGGTTCATTGGAGATCAGCTCTGACAAAATAAATACGGAACTCTTCCTGTTCCTCTGCCCCACACGCCAGGCTCCGTCTGCGACTGTCTACTGCCAGACGTGTGACTACAGAGACAAACTAAAATGTTGTACTCTATAACATACAGAGATTCTCACTCTTTCATATAGGTGAAATGCTACACATAATATAAACTAAACATAATGTTCTATATTTCACATGGTAGAACATATCACACGAAAGACACTGTATAATATATAATCACATAATTATCACTAACTACGTACGATAATAATGCCATCACAATACGTATGCACTGGCATCACAACGTGGCACTCACAACTCACTTCATTGTCATAACTCATTTCATTACACAACCCACAAAACCATATCCATATTTGTATTTGTAAGGGAAAATTTGGAAAACCATTTTGCAAGGATTTCCGGATGTTATTGTTTTTTTCGTTCATGTTTTTTTTTTTTTTTTTTTTTTTTTTTAGATCAGTTGTCAGGGATGAGGCAGGATGCTACAACTTCCTATATTTATAAAATCTTATTTCACGTTGAAAACCTGCTTCATTTGTGCGTGCTTAGAGCCGCTAAAACGTCAGTGTAATTTTATAAATTTCGGGGATGGCTCGTGAGGAAGTTTTCATATCGGTTGCTGGAGTATGCTGCTAGATTTTTCCATAGTTTTATTAAATGTAAATCCTTAGACGAGAACAGGGAAAGATGAAGCATAATGAGCCAACGAAAGGATAATAGAGATACGAATCGTTAAACCTTATTCTGTGAATTTAGAAAAAAAAAAAGATATTGTAAAGACGATGACAAGAAACCTTGAGACCACCCCCTCCCCCCCCCCCCAAAAAAAAAAAAGAAGGGCAAGCTAATGAAGAAAAGAGAATTTAGGAGCAGAGAGCCAAGAATAGCGAGTATAGGAGGCTATACAATAAAACTATGTGTATATATACAGTGATATAAAGAAACCTTATCTTTGATCAAGATTTAAAATCATGAACAGAAGCAGGGGGATACAGCAATTATGGATAGAGAAAACTATTATTATTCACGGAGGAAAGTTAATCAAGGTGACAGCTGTGTACCGGTCTTGAAAAAAGAGCCGCTCCCCCCCACCCCCCCCCCCACACACAATAAAAAAGAACCCCCCAACAAAAAGTCCCGGATCAAGGGCGACATTGGCAGTGGGGAAGCTCAGGAAGGCGGCGAATGAAAGGGCAGAGGGAATGGATGAATATCGAGGGGAAAAAAGAGTTAGCTTAAATTACTAAGGTTTGAAAGAGGGATTGCTGAGTATGAAGGTTTAGGAAAGAGGGAAGGGGGGGGGGGGGGACGAAAAGGAGAACAGAAATGCCATGAAGATGGAGGTGAAATAAATATGATATGTGTGGGTGTGAACGTGTGTGTGTATGTATGTATATAAACATATATATGCATATATATATATATGTAAATACTTGCGTATACATGTATATGTATATATGTGTATATATACACATCTATATATATGTATATATTCATACATACACACCTACACGCTCACACCCACCATATATCATTCATTAATTTCATCTCCATCTCCATTCCATTTCTGTTCTATCCGTATATATGTATATATGTATACAGGCTCCATGTATATATATAGAGAGAAGCGTGCGCGCGCACACACACACTAACAAACAAACACCCGTTGTAACACATACATTTCATAAGTATGGTTTTCGATATTCATATATATAGAAACATGCAAAAAGATGCACTAACATATACATACACAAATTTCCTCTGCCCTCCCAGTGGCTTTAAGTCCGTCATATATAGACGGGAACTGCGCTATTTCGATTTCTCGCTCGTCAACTCCAGGTCGTGACGCGAATGAGATCTTATCACAAATTTCCCCATAATATTAGGTTGTGGAAATGTCTGATATTTTGCTGTGCTTGTATATTTTTTTTTATTTATTTATATGCAGTATATTGGTATCTGTTCTTGATATTTAGTTTGCTAATACGAGCATAATTTTAGGTGGCGTACTTGTACTATCACCATTACCATTTTTCGTTATATATATGTATATGTATGTATATGTATATACATACGTATCTTTTTACCCAAGTACGTCGACTATTAGTTCGATTTCCTACCGATTTTACAATTCCAAAATTTCAAACTGTCAGTTCAGTCTTTCTGTGATATGTATTTGTGAACTCCGCCTGAAAGTATTTACACTCAGTTGTTGATCATCATCGTCAACGTCATCGTCATCGTCATCGTCATCGTCATCGTCATCGTCATCATCATCATCATCATCATCATCATCATCATCATCATCATCATCATCATCATCATCATCGTCATCGTCATCGTCATCGTCATCGTCATCGTCATCGTCATCGTCATCGTCATCGTCATCGTCATCGTCATCGTCATCGTCACCGTCATCGTCATCGTCATCGCCATCGTCATTATCATTATCATCATCAATCATCTTTACTACAACTGTTAATACAATCAAAAGAGTCCTACGACTGTTCCAGTTACAGTACTCTCCCTCTCATTCCTTCCTCCGTCCCCCCCTTCCCCCCTCTCTCTCTCCTTCCTTCCTCTCTCAGTGTAATAAACCACTTTCCCCATTCTCGTCCTCTCTCTCTGTAATAAACCCAACATATCAAGACCATCAAAGAGAGTTGATTGCTCACTTTGTTGACACTTAGTAGACTGAAGATAATATAATATCTTATTCAGAATCTCACCATCATTTCAGTTTCATCTTGAGGATAGAGCATCAACTTCAAAAAAGAGACATGAAAGAAGTGTTTCAGAAGTTCCTTCACAGGTGAATAGGGCTCAGTCGATGTTTACTCACCCATTCGAGTCAACTCCTCCCCTTCTTCTTTTCTTCCTCCCTCGATCATCTCCATCACAACTCCCAACTTCAAACTCGAGGTAATCTCGGAAATGACTTTTCGAATTTCGAGCTTGAATTTCCACGAAGGCTTTTTATTTTGTATGTGATTTTTCTTCACCTATCTCACTAGAGTCCCCTTCGTCTTCTCTTTTACCTGTGTCACTTCTGTATATGAGATATGTCGTTAGAGGTGACGCCGCGGGCACTTCTGGCACTGGGAATGGACAGGCGGAAATGCTGCCTTTCTAGATATTGATTTGTGCCTCGTTAGGAGGCACCTCCAAGTAAGGCATTTTCTTATAACGAAGCAGGAAAAAGTGAGAAGAAGGGGGGAAATCTGAAAATAGAGAAAAGGTTATCGGTGATGCTCTTTTGAAAGGATGCTCCAGACTTCCTCGTTTATTGCAGTTGCTTCATTCGAGTTCCAGGATGTAAAACAACTCCTTAACTCCCCCCCCCCCCTCCACCAGCCTCCCTCTCCACAGATTTTGAAGAGTATAATTTGAGTATGATTTAGGTGTATAAATACCACCGTGAATGCGCGACAGTATCTCAACCTTTGCTTACACATGACTTGATGCGTCTACTTCTTGCCGTGAGGGTTTTTTGATCTTAGTATAATCCTAAGAATAACTCTAATAACTATGCTAGATGCTTTAGACTAGATGTAATTCTTGAAATGACAGAGCATGTAATAAAGGAACGTAGCGATTCTCTTCTATCAATCGCATCTTTAACATGTTATTGATGATGTTGCTTTAATAAGAAAGAAACAGTTTGGTGATGGTAATAGTGCCTCTTTTTCTATAAAATATTTTTTTTATAGAACACACACACACACACACACACACACACACACACACACACACACACACACACACACATACATACATATAGTGTGTATGGATGGATGGATGGATAGACGGATCGCTATATACGTATGTATGTTAAATACATTTCTGGCAATTTTAGAAAGATTATTGTTCTTGCCACGCGAATTCTGCCTACAACGTAATTGTAATTTGTTCTGGTAGAAAAACATATTTTGATTTCCCCTCCCCTAATGCGTTGTATCTAGTATCAATGATATTGATACGAAATATGATTTTAGTAAAGGGAATGGGAATGGGCGGGCTATCAGTCTCTCTCTCTCTCTCTCTCTCTCTGTCTATATATATATATATATATATATACACACACACATATACATACATACATACATACATACATACATACATACATACATACATACATACATACATACATACATATATACATATACATATACAAATATATACATACATATACAAATGCACATATGCACTGCTTTACATATCACGCGTATAGGAAGCATCGTTATTATAGTCATCATTATGTTTATTAAATATTTAGATTATCTTTACAAAAATTAGAATACCTTTATTTCCAAAGATTTGCTTCCAATAATTAACATTCTTTGGTTTTATTGTTTTGTAATCAATGCTTTAAAGATGCGACAACCTATCTCACAGTCAGTTACTTTTGCATAGTGAAGACAATGCTAATAACTCCCCTTTGCTAGAAAAACAACAGCAAGAACAAACGCTAAAATAAGAAAAATAATAAGAAATTTAACAAAATCCTTTTGCACAACTGTTATTCTTCGTTCCCCATTAAATATTTTCTCTTGGTATCTGAAATTATTATGTGTATCATGGTTGGTATTGGTGTTAAATGAAAGGTAAAGTTGCAGAAATGTTTTCTGATTTGGAACCACGAACAGTAATTAATATACATGTAAATGGCAATAGAGGAAACACTTTTTTCTGTATAAGATTCTTAATTAACCGGAAGTGATTCAGGTAAGGGTTGATTATTAAAGTGATAATCCAGTATCCAATAAACGGCAATATGTGAAAAATAATTAGGCTTCATCATATATATTAATTGCAAAAGAATAATGGTATGCTGGATCGTTAGGATTTTTTTTTTTTTTTTCATTTAAGAGGTCTAATTTAGGCATCTATTATGGAATTGTGTGTGTGTGCGTGTGTGAGTGTGGGCGCACGCGAATGTGTTTGTATATTACTCTTAAAGATACTTTGTGAAAGCAGTTCCAACTTTAACACGGCATTTACACTTTATTCCTTCCCATCCTCCCTTCACTTATATCTATGTTCATGTGAAGATCAGTTTTCCATAATACTCTGAAGACAGTGCGTGTGTATGTACGTATGTATATATATATATATGTATATATGTATTTATGTATATATATTTATGCATGCATGTTTATAAGTATGGACGTGCGTACAGTATGTATTTTTTAGTATACTGTGTGTGGGTGAGTGATTTTTAAAAAATAATGTCCGTTTTGCAATACAGAATAGGTATAAACAACAAAGAATTAGTCTACAAATAGTCGTGTATTCTTCCCGTATCCCTGTTCATTAACGAAATAATATCTTTACAGATTAAAAAATACGAACCTACCAAGTCTTACTCCCGCAAAAGATTGTCATTTTTCTATCTTATACATTAGATACAAACTATAATGGTTTACAGTTCATATATCGCCCTTAAAACCTTATAAATCTTCTTCGAATGTAGGTGATCGATTCAGAGGTTCTTGGAACTTTATATATAGGACTGAATTATATGTACACCTTTTTCTCTAACTTCGGTAAACTGTATTCGTATATTCTGTATACCTAATGATACTGTATTTGGACGTAAGACTTTTATATCACATATGTACAAAAATGTAAGGCAACAAAAAACATAGATCATATTTACAACCCCCCCCCCCCTCTCTCTCTCTCTATTTGATTTCTCACTCGGTCTCTGTTTATTTGACCCTTTATCTACTCCATTCCTTCTCTATATATGTATTTCTATTAGTACCTGTCGATATACATCTGTATCTATATCTTTTCATCTCTCTGCCTCTTTATGGACATCAATATCGACTTCTTTTCCCCACATAACTACATATTGAGATGAATTTAAAAGTTTGGTTATGTCAGTATTGTATAAAGAATTTGGGCTAGAATTTTACGGGACATAGTTACCTTCCCGGTCAGTTTTAGATTAGTATTAGTATTAGAGGTCAATTACATATTTCAGCAAGGAGAATAGCAAATTGTATTGAAATTGTGTTTTCAGGTTCTATATTTGTATGAATATGTACACACACACACACACATATATACATATACACATACATGTACATATGTTTATATGCATATGTATATGTATGTAGTGTGTGTTTATATATGAACATGATATATATGTATGCGCGCGCACACACACACACATACTTATATATATACATACATTTTCCATATACTTTTTCACATATATACATATATATACATATTCAGATATGTACATATATACATGTATATACATATATATATTCACACACGTATGTATATGTATATACATATGTATATACCTATGCACATATACATATATATATACGTATATATATACATATAAATAATATGCATATGAAAATAAAAGTGAAAATGTCAAAAAAACAAAAAAAACAAAAAAACAAAAACAAAACAGAAAGGTGTCAATATAATGAGATACTAGCTTTCTTAGATTATTATTTTATATATATATATATATGAATGATAATAAGAGGGAAGACCGTGATAAGTAAGTGGTGTAGTCATGGTACCTATTATGATTATAATATTTTCCTTGGTCATTGATACAATGAAGACGAAGGAGGTTTAAAAAAAAAAAAACAATATGCATTTGTTCATCGATGTAAGCTAACAAAGACTAATGAGAAATTGTCGTCTGATTGTTGAGGAGATAAGTTTCATACTGAATTTTCAGTCTTTTCAGAACAGTAAAAAAATATTCCTAGAGGACATTCAGCCTTGTATTTTGACGTTCCATTTTATATATTAATCACCATTTTTAACCTGCTAAGAAAGACCGTAGTTCACATAAGCCGACGCTTTTTACTTATCGCGTAAATGAAATACGAGGTACTATATACCTTGGTTTATTACTTCTAGTTCCCTTGGCACCCTGGAAGACAGCAACGGCCCCCAAGGGTGCTATGGTACCTAAGATGCAACGTACTGATATAGATAGAGAAAAAGAGACAGTGAAATATGGATATGTATAATTCCACATATCGCGAATTCAGTTTTAGAATCTTCACTTAACTTTTCAATCAGCAGAACTTAATTCTTTTGTCAAAGGATTTCGAGAATATATTTTCTGTTAATACTATGGAATCAAAGGTGGAACTTCTTCATGATTGATTATAAAAGCTCCATGGATACCCATGTAACCATACTTGCACCTACGTGAATACATATTATTCATAATATAAGGGGATAAATAAGGTGCTGCTTAGTCTTTTTACCAAAATTTATTTCATGTGAGGTTTCTTTTTTTATCATTGTGGATGGATTATGTATATGTGCGTGCCTGTGTATGCGTTTATATTTGCATTTAGTACATAATTAATTTCATCATCTCTTTGTGTACAGATTTAGTTTTAAATTTCCGTAAACACAGGCAATATTTATTTCCACTGCCACAACAAAAAATAAACAAACTATCATGGTTCCGATAAACCAGGTCGGGTGTTTTTACGTTCGTACATGATTTCGGACACTGCAATAACTCCATTGTACAGTAACATCTAAAAAAAAAAAAAAAAAAAAAAAAAAAAAAAAAAAAAAAAAAAAAAAAAAAAAAAAAAAAAAAAAAAAAAAAAAAAAAAAAAAAAAAAAAAATCGTGGCTAAACCTTATTGTTGTTACTAGTAGGAACATATAAAATGGCCCGAAAAGTATAATTTTCGTAGTCCGACCGAAATATGTATATATCTATTTCCTCTCACTCCTTTCTGTCTGTCTGTCCGTCTCTCTCTCTCTCTCTCTCTCTCTCTCTCTCTCTCTCTCTCTCTCTCTCTCTCTCTCTCTCTCTCTCTCAATACCTACTCACCAAAGCTGTGCTGAGCTGTTCAGTTCATGAATATTAGTAATAACCTTTAGTAGACACTTTCTTGGGTCATAGGGCAATATCAGTGTTCCATGATTTTCCTATATGATACGCATTTCTTTGACCAAGACTCATGGGATGATTGACGTTGGATTGCTCTTCCTGGTTCTCTATTAAGACTTTGATGCACTGGTATGAAAAGGTGGATCAACGAGCTATGATTCCAACGTGGATCCCCCGTGTGTTATGAAATGATGCAAAGCCATATTGATTTAACCAGTGTTTGATAGTATATTTCCACCTCCAGGGGAGACCAGAGCATTGATCTCTAGCTAGGTTATTTATGGGAGGCTGCTTATAACTGAATTATATCTGACTTTCAACCAAAAATTTCTTGGCTCAAGTGAAATCACGGTTATTATCTTTATTATTATTGATAATCCTTTCATGTCCAACTCGAACTCCTCGTCTTTACGATTTCCCTTGCCAGATTAAGCTCACGGATTTATAATAATTCTACGAATTTACATCATCATAAGGTATTTTGTTGCTTAGAACGTAGAAAGAAACAACCTTAATATAACAACTGCAATCATTCATATAGGCCAAGGGGATACAAGGCATCAAGTGTCGGTAAAATGTTACTGAGAATATACCCTTAGTGACTGAGATACACCCTGAGCAAGCGTCAAGATATGATTGCTAAATTTCTGTCCTTATTACAAAAACATGCCTTCGGTGTCTACGGGGGCCTTCTTTACGGTACAGGTTGTGAGAGTGAGAGGACACGAATCATCTCTCCTAATTCCAGCATCACCCGGGAGACCTCTGATGCTGCAATGCATTTGCTGTCGATATTTGGTTTGAGGATTTTGAACGAACCTTTCCAACCTATCATTTCTCCTTAAATCATCGTTTGAGACTTGATTTTTATGTCATTAATTAATTTTTATTATTGTGATTATTCGTTTTTCAAAACGGTTCTCTTGCCTTTGATTTTCACTCCCACAGTCTTATTTTCTAATTAACTAACCACCTTAATCTCTCTCGTTCCTTTAGCAATCATTTTTCCATTCGAGTTTTCAACCATGTTCACGGACCCCCCCCCCCCCCCCCCCCTTTCCCCTTTTTCCTCCTGCGTCCTTCAACGTGAGTGTTCTTATTAATCAGTTAGCCATTTCGTCTCATCCGTAACCATACCTGTCGTGTCAGGATTAACTTCTGCGTAATGATGGACTACTGGGATGGTCTTTTAAAAGCCGAGGGCTTATGTAACGGAGGAAAGGGAGGGAGCACGGGGGATTTAGCGTTTCGGAGAAGGATCAGTAATGGCGGTCTTTCTCTTGGTATAGAAGTTCAGGTTGAAAAGGCTCTGTGGTGTGTTTCATTCGTTTTTATATAATTACGATTTTTCGTACACTTTGCAATTTACCATAATTATATGTGTTTATACACGCGCGCGCACACACGCACACACACACACACACACACACACACACACACACACACACACACACACACACACACACACACACTCAATGTGAATGAGTCAGTGTGTGTGTGTTTGTATATGTTTCTTTTTCTTTTATTTATTACAAGACATACTATAATTGTATTTAAGCAAGTTACCCTGATGGTTTTGTTTTTACTAGATGAAAAAATGTAATGCCATCTTTAGACTTGATGTATCTCATTTCTCTTTGTGTATGTATCTTGTTTAATGAAAGATAGAATCTTTCTTCTGCCTAAAAAATAATGAAAATAATTTTCCTCTTTGAATGATTTATTTTAGCCGAGCTTGCGACACAGTTTTTACCAATCAGAAATGCAAATAGGTTTATTCTTCGAGTTGAATTTTGTTCTTCATGTATCATTTTTTCAGAACCATTTCTGATATACACCGGCGATCATTCCTGGTGATCAATTCACTCACGCACGAGGTCACACTTACAGAGATATACACGTATACACACATACACTCACTCACACTCACACTGACATAAGTCGGTTCCTAATACAATTTTCTCATGCTGAAATCTTCGTTTGTATGAACGCATATACACAGATGTTTATTCACGGAAGTACACAGACTGACACACGCATGCCCGTCCTCAGTGAGTGCGCGTGTGTGTGTGTGTCTGTGTGTATGCATGTGTATTTCTGCAGAAACACCTTTACCCCACAGAAAACAAAATGTCTTTGTTAGGGCGTCACCAATTAGTCTTGGTCACTCTATGGCGAGAGTAAACTTCATACGAAATATCACAGGCGAGTCAACACATTCGGTCAACATCACACTTGCCTTATGAACCCGGATAACCTATCATTGCCTTTAGGGTAGATGCCTTCAGAGGGGGGGGGGGGGGGATCAGGATATAGAGGGGAAGCGGGGGGAGGTGGCAACATATAGAGTAATCAATAGACCAGAATGGTTTGGGAGACAGTGGTCCAGCCATTGTTATAGTAACGTGTTTGTGTATGCATGTTTATCGTCAATTACTTTCTTCGTTATTTATTTTCCCTGCTTTAAGGTTCACTTTTTATTTTCTTATTAATTTTGTTATCTTAAATTCTCAATATATTGATTGGTTTTCAACTGACATCTTTCTCTGTTTAAACACATTCATGTTCATCTTCCATATTAGTTTAAGTTTATACATATATTTTTTTCTATTCCAGTATATTTACTTCATTTCCCATTGTCACACAAAGGTATGCTTTCGTAATTAATTTCATTACGGTTGAGTGGCATACATCTGTGGTTTTGTCTTTCAGTGACCTCTCCAATATCAATGTTGCAGCATTAATTAATAACATTGCATTTACGTTTGTGTGCGGGATTGCCTCTATGCCTGGTTTGGATATGTGCACGCATACACGGATCTACATGTGTGCGTGTGAGTGAGTATGAGTGTTAATGAGTGGGTATGTGTGTAAGTGTAAGCGAGTGTGAGTATGCATGTAAGTTTAAGTGTAAATTGAGTGTGTGTATGTGAGCGTGAATGTGAATGTGAGTGTAAGTGGGTATGTATTTATGTTCTTGAGCTGGTGAGTATAAATGTGTTTGTATATAAGTGTGTGTGTGTGTGTGTGTGTAGACACGCATATAGCCATATTTCTAATGGCGGAAAAAATATACCCCATTTGAAAAACATCCCAACGAACAGATCCATTTCATACCTTTGTCTCTCTAAATATTAACGTACTTGATCCTTGCTTCACATTTCTCCGTTCAAATCCCAACGAGTATTTACTACAAGCCACACTGTCACTTCACTCAACGTCAACTCTCTCTACCTTACGGATTTAGCCTTACTCGATTTCTGTATCCCTAGCATATGGCTTCACTTCCATTACGGCTGGGACCAAAATATCCCGATCTGTGAAGTAGACAAAGACGAGGTTTACCTTTTCCCTTCTTTTCTCTCATTTTTTTCTATCCTTCTTTCGCTTTTCGTTTCCTCCAGCTCGCGACTGTAGCCAAACCTCACTTGTTATTGGACCGTCCCGTGTGTTCGTCGACATCAACTAGTTTTATTACCTCCGTCGAAGGGAGAGATTAGGTTTCCGTTCGCGTTGTTTATTTGCTGTTTTTGTTTTTGGTTTGTTTGTCGGCAGGACTTCACACAAAAGATAACAAAATATATCGAATTGTAGTGAAACTTTTGGGTTGGGTTAAAAATGACTTAGAGACCGTTTGATTAGATTTTTCTAGTGAACTGGAAACGTCTAAGATCGAATTAAAATATCCATCTGCGATTCAGTTGAAGATTTATATATGCATGATGAAATGTATTGTTATTCTCATTAGTGTTGCCACTGGCATGACGGTTATCATTATCATTGTCATTATCGCATCTTCGTTATTATTGATTTATTATCGTATTATTTGTTTAGATTTTATTGTTAATAGTATTAGTAGTGGTAGTAGTAGTAGTATACGTGGTAGCGGTAGTGGTAGTAATCACCATCCCCATGACTTGTTATGGTTTAAGTACTAAGTCTTTTCAGAAAATGTAAAAGTTATTTTATTTGAAGTCTTACAAATACAAGTATCGAGGGGAAAATGAAAACCTAATCAGCTAAATTCTCGTCCTCTTTTGAACTGCAAGTAACACAAAATCTTTCCTCGCAAAATCAGAAAAGAATACCGGAATTTTCTGACACTGATTTTTGTTTTCGAAATGTTACAGAATTCCAAAACCGTTATCTTCCAGACAGCAACTCCAGGTAACAAATTTCATATCGATTTGATTTATAAAGACTTTAGCTTTTGATTTCTTGTTAACCCAGATGCCACCTTGAAGAAAAAAAAAAAATGTTCGGCTTTAGAGTACAGCAAAGTAAGGGTGAATGAAATGTTGGCGTGTTGCTTAACCGGAGTGAACAAGAAAAAAACATTAAAAAAAAAAAAAAAAAAAATACTGATGATTTTCACACTTCTCTCCTGTCTGTCCGTTTTCTTAGCTCTTTTTCTCTCTATATATGTATATATTTATATATATAAATATATATGTATACACATGCACACACACACACATATGTAGGTGTATGTGTATTAAATATGCGTATATGTGTGCATATAGAAATATGCGTATCTATATGTACATACATACATATTTATGCACAAATATACATATATATACACATGTATATGCATAAATATTCGTATGCGTGCGCGCGCGCGCACACACACACATATATAGATAGATATACACACATACATATATGAAAACATACTTATACATACATACATAGAGAGAAAGAGAGAGAGAGAGAGAGAGAGAGAGAGAGAGAGAGAGAGAGTTATATATATGAATGGTAAAATACTCTACCGTATTGATATTATAATAGAAAAGGTGGATTTCGAAACTGTAGTCTCACTTTCCACATATCTAGTTTTGCATTGTGGGTTTTTCTACCACTTATATATATATATATATGTGTATATATATACACACATGTATAGATATACATACATATATACACAAACACGCACACACACACATATATATATGTATATGTATACATATACACATACACACACGCGCGCACACGCACACACATATATACATATACACAAACACATGTATATATATATATATACATATATATGTATAGACATACATATAAATACACATGCATATATATACATATATATATACATATATATATATAGATAAATAGGCAGATAGCTATTTATGATATATGAATGTATTGTACGTGATAATATATTTATCTATATGCATATATATACATATACATACATATACACAAATATACATACACAATACATACACACACACATATATATATATATATATATATATATGTAATTGTGTGTGTGTAAGCTTTTATATATATATCTTTGTTTTTGGGGATAATACCCTCCCTAAAGTATGATAGACAAATTCATGGGGTGACTGTTATCATGTCATTTTATAATCAGAAGATACATAAACACGCGTGAGTGAAAAGTATATACACAAAAATACCTACCGTACGTTCCATGGATCTTTACTAAAACGTTAGCAAAAATACCATGCATTGTGTATCCCAAGCTTTATAAGCTGTGATATTTCAACTAGTATTCTCAAACTAGTCTTATCACTCTTTCTATAGCGAAAAGTGTATTACCATTTGGCGAACGTGATGCTTTCGGCAGTTGTATCCTTCATATTGATATAAAAAACGAATATGTATATAACTTTAGAAAATAACGAACAGTGGGAAACTAGTTTTCCGATAATGCGTGACACACATACATGTGTCTGTATATATATATACCTCTCTCTCTCTCTCTCTCTCTCTCTCTCTCTCTATACATATATATATATATACACACACACACGTACACATGTATATATGCACCCCTATATATAAATATATATATTATATAAAAACATTTATAAATGTTGTATATATATGTATGTTTATATAATTATATGGCTGTGCTTGTGTGTGAATTAATGGTCCCATATATAAATACAAATATAAAAGTGTACATGTAAAACATTGAGGGCTGGATGCAAATGCGCCGTGTAACTGCATACGATTGCTCATTGGCGGTTTATAGATCGAATTGCAAATATCTAATAACACATTCTTTTTTGCAGATTACAGATATAACTACAATACTTTCATTGTATACTATTACCAAGGATAAGACAACCCTACGCGTATGTGGTCTTGTTATAAGTTTGGCTGGTATTTGATTGTAAATATCTCAGAATCACAGTGACGTCCAAATGGGTGCTACATATATTCTATATTTGTGCTTATAGTTGCAGTTCTCTCTTCATGTATATTAAATCCTAGTGTCCAGCAAGAGCGTGCTAGTGCTTGAAGTACGTGTCAAGAGTTAATCAGAACATTAAAACGTCCAAAGAAACACACAATACCTGGAAACACAAATGGTCGTCCTCTTATTATAGACTTTATAAGTAAAAAATAAACAAACAAACAAACAAAATTGAGAACGATAAGTGTGTACTTAGTTCCGGTGTGTCTGGTGTCGCGAGATAACACATATCTGTTGCAAATAGGAATTGCAGTGCAAAATACGGACGAACTTCTGCAACTCTTGGTTATTTTCGTATTATTTCTGTGAGTTTGTTTACATATATGAAGAAAGAGAACGAAGGAAGGAATGAAAAAGAACATTAATGTGAAACTGTCCACTGGATTTTGCACCTAGACTGTAAACATATACGAAAAGTGAGCTCAGACACTTAACTTTAAAATAACGTTTACCTCTATATCACTGACAAAACTCGAATAAATAAGCCTGGGATGTCCGAATAATCCCTCCAAAGTGAAAATAAACATCAGAATCAGTCACAACAGTACGACCACAACGCCGCCATGGATCGCTGTCCCCGAAGAGACCGGTACAGTCGGCGCACCATCAGCGATCAGGGCCCACAGCAGCATCTCTGGGCCCATGGTTGGTGGAACAAGCGCTCAGTCAAGAGGACGTCGGCACCTACTGTAGGCTACTCAGGTTCTACGATGATGAGGCGAGCTGTTTATCTGAGATCCAGGCGCTCATGGCCCGTCGAGCCAAGGTACAAACGCAGGTGAGATTTACTCGCCTTCATTTCGATGTAACACCGTTTTTCTTTCCTTAATTTTGCACACACACACACACACAGATATATGTATGTAATGTGTGTGTGTGTTTCACAACCTTGGATTACCTTGGCATTTAAGTAGCTTCTGCATGATTTCAAAAGCATATACAGCAGCGATACAAGAAAACGAACATAAAAGGATAAGGAATTCACATTTGTCTTTAGCGACTATATATACGAATAATGATGTATGCTAGCTTTCCGAAGTTCCAAAACATAGAAACGTCTTACTCCCAGTAGATTCACCAAAGTAATCGCAAATTGAGGTCATGCATAGATATTCACGGCATGCATGTACAATATTGAAACGCAGTCTCTGTCTGCCCTTTGCTGAATTAGTGTTAGTGCCATAAATAGAAGTTCCCTTTCCTACATGAAAGGGGTTTAGCATGTCTGCCTCGTATCTTTACATCAATTTATGTTTGTCTCCTTGTTTCTGTGTCTATGTTTATGCATTTACCTCTGTCTCGTGTGTGTGTGTGTGTGTGTGTGTTTATATGTTTATATATTTATTTATATTTATACATTATTATATATATTTGTATGTATATATTCATATATTTATGCATGTGTAATATATATATATATATATATATATATATATATATATTAAAGTATGTATATACATATATATTTATGTGTTTATATATGTATATGCACATATGTATATGTGTATATATATGTATATGTATATATACATATATATGTATATATACATATACATTTGTATACATATCTACATATATGCATATATCTATATATGTATATATACTTGTATATACACAAATGTTTCTGAAAATATACATATACACATATGTATATATACATTATATATGTCTATGTATATATACATCTACATATAAATGTATACATATATATACATATGCACATATATATATACATATATATGTAGATGTATATATACATTGACATATATAATGTATATATACATATGTGTATATGTATATTTTCAGAAACATTTGTGTATATACAAGCATATATACACATATAGATATGTATATGCATATATGTAGATATGTATACAAATGTTTATGTAAATATACATATATATGTATTTATAAATATGTGTATGTATATATATGTATATATTTATATATATGTGTGTGTATATATGTGTGTATACATATATAAATATGTGTATTCGTTTACCGATATATGTTTATATTCATATATAAATATGCATATATACGTTTATATGTTTGTATGTTTACATACATATTTATATAGTATATATACATATATATGAATATATATATACAAATATATGTATATATATGCATTCACTTATATATATGTATATATGCATATACATATATGTATGTATTTCTGTATACATATGTATGCATATATACATATATATGTATATACATATATATTTGTATGTATCCATACATATATATGTATGTGTATATCCAAATATGTATATACATATACATGTATGTATATATAAATGTATAGACAGATATGTGTATATATACATATATATGTATATATACACATGCATATATATATTTATAATATATATGTATACACATTTCATATGCATATGTATATATGTATATATACATGTATATGTATGTATAACATATATGTTACACGTGTATATACATATATACATTATATGTTATATATATGTATGTGTATATACGTAAATATGTATATATATGTATATACATAAATGTGTATATACATAAATATGTATATATGTGTAAATAAATATGTATATATATGTGTATATAAATATGTATGTGTATATTCATAAATATGTAAATATATGTGTATATTTATAAATATGTATATATATTGTATATACATAAATATGTTTGTGTGTATATGTATAAAAATTTATACATGTGTATATACATAAATATGTATATGTGTATATTCATAAACATGTATACATGTGTATATACATAAATATGTATATGTGTGTATATACATAAATATGTATATATATGTGTAGTCAATGTTTCTTATCCATAGGTCATATCTGGGAGGATGAATTGGTTAAAGACTGTTCTTGTTAAACATAATGGAAAGGAGCCTCTTAGTATGCTACTGTGTCTGCCGTAGGCGCTCCAGCCTAGACTGATGCGTTGCTTAATTTCCTCTTCGCTTGATGTGTTTGTCTGTACAAGTCGTCCTAGGTATATATACTTGTCCACTACATCTAGTGCTTCAGAATCAGGCTAGGTTACCACTGTGCATGGCAGATCATAGAGCCAATAGACCGTGAGGAGAGGTGTTGCATGCACTGTGGCGAGCCACGCGTCACCCTGGCACACTACTTACAGAATTGTGAGCACACACAATTCCTGAGCCAGAGACCGCCCGCAACAGCCGCCGTGCTGGTAAAGAGATTATGCGGTATGCTTACATCATGGCGGCAAGAGGGCTTGTGGCAATCCCTCCACTACGGTAAGCATAGAGAACAAAATGAGACAGCCATCAAAAGCTGACACAGGTTGGGTCATTTATGGAAGGTCCGGCCGAAGCTAGATCTTCGCAAATCTCAATTGATTGATCTATACACTTCGCCTTGTACATGTTTCTGTTCGAATTGGACTGTACTGATGAACATGATCAGTCTTTTACTTGTTCATCCTAAGTCCGACTTTCAGACTTTCTCTTTTTAGATCGTTTATTCAGATTCACTGAAGAGAACAATATCATCTGCAAATCTTAGATTGTTTAGGTATTCGTCCCTAATTTTGATACCCTTTCCGTTCCATTCTAGCTTGAATATTTCCTCAAGGCTATTTTATCGGTTTCCGTGTGGTGCTTGATGGTTGCTGTCCCATCTTCATATATTTCTTCCAATATTTTACAATATACCTCCTCTACTGCCTGTCTTCGAATAGTTTCTATTACTGTCGGTATTTGTATAGTCTAATGCCATTTTGTGATTGATGATGCCATACACAGGGATTTCCTATATTCGTTTATTTTCTCTTATTTGGGTTAGCGTGTGGATGTGATCTGATGTTGAGAACCCATCGCGGAAGCATGCCTGTTCTCTTGGCTGGTTAGAATCTAGACTGTCAGAGATGTAAGTTTTGATGACTATTGTGAAGAGTTTGTAAGTAACTGAAAGGAGGCTTATGGGTTGATAGTATTTTAGATCCTTTCTATCCCTTTTTTATGCATCAAAATAATTGTTGTATTTTTCCAGACTTTCGGAGTTTTTCCATTGAGAAGGCATTTGTTAAACAGATTGACTAGTTTCACTGTTGCAATTTCTCCTGCATCTATTATAAGGTCTATACTAATTCCGTCTTCACCTGGTGTTTTCCCGCCCTTCATGTCTTTAAGCACCCTTTTTATTTCTTCTGTTGTGATGTTAGGTACGTCTCTGGTTACCGCATTCACTTTTCATTTTTTTATTTGAGTATTGAATTTCCGTACATATCTCTTCTTTTTATTTATAGACTTTGTCAGTTCAGCTAATTCTGTCTTGTCCCTGTTTGATGATACTTTCATGACCCTATGCATAATCTGTTTAGTTTCTACCGAGAGCTTGCTGGAGCTTTGCTTGACATTCTTAGTATCCACTAGAAGTACAGCTTCCTTTATTATGTCATTGAACTGTTTGTTGATTTGGTCAAAGTTGAGATCTTCGTCGCTGAGAAGTGAATCTGTTTTGGATGTTAGGGTTAAATTATGTCGCTCTGGTCTCAATTTAAACAAAATTTGGCTACTTTATTAATATCTCCCACATATTTTACTACAGCGTGTCTATTTGAAATTATGATGTCAATAAAATCTCCTATAATTATTGTGAAATGGGTATTTACTCTCACTGGCTAAATTAACATCTCCATAAAAGCTGTATTTCTTCGCCACTGTGGCTTCCGGTTGGAGCATAGACTTGAACAATCTTTAAGTTGTACCTATTGTTTAGTTTTATTGTTACCGAAGTCACTCTTTCGCTTATACTATTGAATTCCACGATATTATTTTCTAAACGTTTGTGAAATAAGAAACCTACCTCAAATGCCTGCTTGCTACCCTGGGGTTTACCTCTCCAATAGAGCACGTGCCCTTCATTTAGTATCATCTCTTCTTTGTCTAGTCGTCACAGAGTCCTACATCCTATTTAATGAAAGAGTTCCTCAAGTATTCTGCTAAGTCGGATTCAGTTCTCATTGTCCTTATATTGTATGTGCAATCTCATTGTCCTTACATTGTATGTGCAAAGGTTCATTAACGTAGGGAGGCCTGTTTTTAACCAGAGATTTTTAGCACCCTCTGCTCTGGAGCGATCCTATTCGCTGCTGTGACCAAGGGCTCCTTCGCCTCCTTCGCCTTTACACTGTTTGTCCAGTCATGGTTTTTGATTGAGAGTAGTTTAGTAGTTTCAAGTAGTTTAGCCGGGATGCCACTGATAAGCTCCTCCAGCAAGGTTGTACTGTCGAATGTGGACTTTAGAGCAGCAACGCATGGGCCTGCACCAGGGCATATGTGCTTATATTTTATACACTGATTTAATTTATGCTTATGTACACCAAGTGCAGATATAGTTGTTTACCCGCAAATGTCCTAAGTATTATGCATATGTTAATTTTAGTGTACATTCACATACAAGCATAAACCTTTACATATGCTCCTATTCATATGATATGCATATATATTTCTACATTATACACAACTACACACATGCACATGTATAAACATATATTGACATATGCACACATCATATGTACATACATATGTGTATACGCAGTCACATATATGAGAACACACACAGGCGTACATCTCTTGTACACGTACTTATAATTAGACATACACATATAGCCATACATATGCTTACGCATATGTGTATGCACACGTATGATTATGAGTACGCATTAGTGTTCACTCGCATATATGTATAGACCTGTATATGCACACACACACACACACACACACACACACACACACACACACACACACACACACACACACGCACACATACACACATACATACACATTCATACACAAACATCTTACATATATACACATACCCATTATACATATTTATATACATATGCATATATATACACACATTTACATACACATAAACACACACACGCATATATACACACCTACACATAAACACACATACGCATATATACACACCTACACATATACATACTTATACGCGCATATACATAAACATACACATACATACACACATCATAAGTTTAGACGCGCATATGTATTGCTTCTCTTGCACAAGCACACACACACACATGGACATATGTACACAAACACGCATGCACCTGCGCACTTCGTGCATACGCGCTCAAACTTGTGCACAAACGCTTGAACAGTGTCTGCCTGAGCGTACTTACGCACTCCATTATAATTAGCCTAAATTATAGGCTTGCAGCAGAGATTTCAGGGAAGGAGATGGGTGATGTGGGAAAGGAGGATTTAGGATAGTGTTGGAATAAGTAAGGATTGGGTTTGGGATTAGGGGAAGTTAGGAAGGTCATTTTGTATCTGACAGTTTTTCGGAGAGGTGTTGCAATCCTTAGCGGTTGCTATACCTACAGGCGTGCGTCCTCGGGCGATCGCGACCACGGGTCGCGGGGTCAGCGTCTGACACTCGATTGAGGTGTCATTGCTTGAATTACACTTTGTTTATGCATAGTTTATCTGGCGGATCTTCTGTCGAGTGGCTGATTATACTTGTTGCTTTATAGTAACCTTGTTTAAACCTACCTGATTTTGTGACGCACTACACTTAAGGCGTCTTCTGTACGCGTCATAAAAAATAATTCTGGATTAAAGTTAATCCAAATCCAGAGTACATGCACATAAGATGCAAGATACACTGCCAGTACGAGCCAGTGTGATTATCAGTTTCTCTTTTATTTGATTAGTATACTGCATAAGGTGGGAATGTTTTTTTTTTTTTTTATCCAACTTGAAAATAACATTACATTTTCTGTGTCTGTAAACTCTAGAATTCTCTTTGCGATTTTCTTTTCAATGTTGACTGTCATATCTGCAGTTTGCATATCCCTTAACTTCTAAAATTATATATTGATGCATTTTCTCATCCATCTTTGATATGAAAATGTCAAAATTTGTTTCGTTATTGCTTATTATAAAAATAATGGTAACCCAACTCCATATTTTCAGTGGAGTTGATGACGTTGTCATGACGAATTATTGGTGGGATTAACTAGCTCATTCTGCGCATGTGCAGGATTAATCGTTAGGCTCAGAAGTTAAACCTGGTCCGGAGGAGAATTAAGTTTAATCCTGGACGCTGCCAATGCGCATTAGCATTAGAGATCTGGATTAACTTTTATGGCGCGTACATACGCTCTTACATACTGGCAGTTTGGCTGTTCCTTAGGGAATCTACTTGAGGGAAAAAAACTGTAATATCTGTGCGTCCAAACCTAACCTAACCCAACCTAACGGGTATGAGGACAGGCGATACTTGTTATTTTCTAATAATTTCGTAATTTGGTATTCTTTTTCTGGTGGATGGGTGGTGGAGGGGGGGGGGGGGGGGAGGAGATTTTTATTCAATCTGCTGCGGCACTTTCGATGAGCACTGGGACCTTATGAACTTATTCAACACGGTAATGGAACCTAGTATTTCTAGTTGGCACCTTCTGGCATTCCTTTTAGTTTTAAAAATGCCTGGTCCAATATTGAAATTTATACGCTTGTGAGACTTTTGGATGAATTATTATTTTTATTTTGGTTGAAATATAAGCTCTATATGTTCACGATATTTTTTTCTTATGTAGCACTATCACAGATCACTTCTCACTCGTATTTTTTTTAGCACTTATATCAATAAACTTACTCATTGCCAGATACTCCCCATGTTTATACATATGTATATAATATAAATGTATATACATATATGTATATACATATATATGTATACACATATGTATATACCTATATATGTATATACATATATATGTATATACTTATATATACATATACATGATTATACATATATATGTATATACATTTATATGTATATAATATATATGTATATACATATATATGTATGTTTATACATATGTATGTATATTCACATATATACATACATATGTACATATGTATATTCACATATATACATATATATGTACATATGTACATTCACATATATACATATATATGTACATATGTATATATATGAATATACATATATATGTATATATATGAATATACATATATGTGTATATATATGTATATACATATGTATGTGTATTTATATATATACGTATATATGTACATATGTATATATATAAATATACATATATATATGTATACACGTATATATGTATATTCATATATATATACACTTATATATACTGAAAAAAAATCATGTGGTAGGTTCGAATCTCTGCACACTACAATTTTAAATGGCATAGGGTTGACCAGGCCCTTCCGGCTTGCTTCCTTGGCCAGCATTATGTTACGAGATGAGTTCGTTCACACTTCGGGTTAAAGGGTGATTGCATTACAGTATGTATTTATGTGCACAAACACATGTACATACAGGTGCACAAGTATACACAAACATACACAAAGGTGTGTGTGTATGTGTATGTATAAACAGTAATATATACATACATATATATATGTGTGTGTGTGTGTACGTGCGTGTGTGTGTATATATATATATATATATAGATATATATATAATAGATCATGTTGTTCATGAATGAAAAAGAAAATTGTTTGCAGTAAGTGGACAGGAAAAATAATTCATTATAAAAAATTAAATACGATATTCAATATAGAAATAGGAATAATTAAAGAAGAACGGTAATTCGCACATTTTTCCCAACTGATTATGTGCTTAATAGCAAGTGATTAACCCCACTTGGTTTGACGCCGATACATAAAAACACACGTGCACACACATACACGCATACACATACACACACATTCACGCATACACATACACACACATTCACGCATACACATACACATACACGCATACACGTGCGCAGACACACGCACAAAATACTTAGCACGTGTCAAAAAATGCTACCGCTAAAGCCAACAAACGTGAACAAGTGAGAAAAACACAAGACCAGAATCTCTACTTACTCCTACAAAACACGCACTCTTAGATCCCCAAGTTCAGGACTGGAGCACGTCTCATTTCGCCCCCCTAAAGAAATCGAATCTTTTGTGAACAAACGTATTGTGAGGCCAAGATTTCTCCAACGCTCAGACCCTCTCTGAAGAGTTATATGGTGAGTGGATGGGCGTTGACGGCATAATTTTCTTCTGTATACTGTGAATAAGGACAATTTAAGCAGAACCAGGAGACATATGGAAACGTCATATACATGTGTGTCTACCCCTCACACGGTGTCTTATTGCCTCCCATCCATTAGTTTTCTTTTCATATGCCACACCATTTCACATTCACTCGTTTATAAACGCGCGCGTGTGTGTGTGTGTGTGTGTGTGTGTGTGTGTGTGTGTGTGTGTGTGTACATATATATATATATTTGTCAATAGATTTATAAGAATGAAATGCATTAGTCATTCATTGAACAGTCGAAATAAATAAAAAAGTAGGGACACAGATTTGATATTTGATAATAAACGCCTAAGAGTAGATGTACAAAAGGGGATATAGGAAATAAAATGATTAGGATATACGAGGGGGCCGATGAATACATTTACTTAGGACCAGTCATTAGGCCGAATGGTGACACGTGCAATGATTAGGCCCGAGGAATTACTTTCGGGTGGGAGACCTTATATCAAGAATCTTGTACAAATATTATATGCAACTACTTTCTAAGAATTATTACACCGCGTTTGTTTGTGATAATAAATTTGATATATACTTATAATAACAATGTTTATATTTTTTTTTACCTAGGCCTGAACTTTTAGAATAGCGTTTAACAACAACAACAACAAAAATAGACACGTGGGTAATACAATAGAAGCCATCGGCTATACTCAGAAGCTCATACACACATCTGAGCGGGCGTGTGTGTGTTTGTGTGTGGGAACGGCGAGCAAACGTTCAGTTGTGTATATGTACACTGGCTTTAACCCCTGATTAAGGCGGGGAGAATGTGTCTAGGAGAGGATGCGGTATGTGTACAACTTCATATGTTAATTAACAAGATCCAGATGTATACTGCAACCTCACGCCAAGTTCAAACATTTGCAATCGTGTCTTTTTTACCATAATTTTATATTTGCTGCGAAATTTATTTGATAAATAAAATAAATATATGAATTACTAAAGGAATTAAAAATAAACAACGAGAGGGAAATATTTTTTTTTTTGTGAAAAAATGTGTGTGTAGGGGTGGGGGGAGATTTTATGTATATAGATACATATACATATACATACATACATGCACATTTATACACACAAACATACACATGTATACACAAACATATATTTATACATAGAAACAAATATATATATATAATATATATGTATACACGTATGCAAAAATATATATATATATATATATATTTGTGTTTATATGTTATAATACAAGAATGTATCTATATATGTATGTATATGTATATATATGTATGTCTATGTATATGTATATATATGTATGTCTATGTATATGTATATATATGTAAATTTATATATATGTTAATGTATATAAATAAGCCTTTGTATATGTATATAGGTTTATGTATATATATACATTTATATATATGTATATACACTTATATGTTAACATACGAGTATATATATAGAAAGAGAGAGATAGGTAAATAAAAACATGTATGTTTGTAAATATATACATATATATGCATACACATAATATATAGGTATATAATATATACATATATATATATGTATATGCTTATATATATACACAGATATATGTATAAATGTATATTCACAGACGCATATATACATATGTATATTCACATATATGCACACATATATAGAAGTCTATAGAAATAATGATATATGTATATGCATATATGTATTTATGTATTTATATATGTATATATATTTGTATATATAAATAAACATGTAAAATATATGTAAATGTTCATATACATATATATGTACATTTACATACATATGTACATATATACGTACATATATACATTTACATATATATATATATATATATATAAACATATACAAATATTTGTGTGTATCCATATAAATATATATATATATGTACATATGTATTTGAATTTACACACAAACCCACACACACACACACACACACACACACACACACACACACACACACACACACACACACACACACACACACACACACACACACACACACACACACACACACACACATATATATACATACACACGTATATGTTTTTAATATATAAACATGTATATATACACACACATGAACACATAGATATACACATAAGATTATATATATATATATTCATATATGTATGTTTATATATACATGTATATGCACATCCATAAAGATATACATATATATAAATATGTATACATACATATATATGTACAAATACATATCTATGTACATTTACATATATATGTACATATATACTCATATATATAAATACATATTTATCTATATATTATACATATATTTATGTGTATACGTATATATATGTGTGCATATACACACATACATATACATATAAATTATATATATGTATATATTTATATATGTAAGTTTATTTACACGTTTATATACACGTTCATATAAATATACATATATATATATACATGTACATACATATTTATATATTGTATATATTTATATATGTATATACACATATGCATATTTATGAATAACTATATTCATATGTATATATCAATTTTTATATATGCATATATATACATGCAAGTTTACATATATATATATTTATATGTGTATATATACATATATACGTATCTATACATATAAATACACATTTTATATATGTATATATACACAGGCACACACACATATTGGTATACATATATAATTATATATACCATAATTTTATATTTGCTGCGAAATTTATTTGATAAATAAAATAAATATATGAAGTACTAAAGGAATTAAAAATAAACAACGAGAGGGAAATATTTTTTTTTTTTTTTTGTGAAAAAATGTGTGTGTAGGGGTGGGGGGAGATTTTATGTATATAGATACATATACATATACATACATACATGCACATTTATACACACAAACATACACATGTATACACAAACATATATTTATACATAGAAACAAATATGTATATATATAATATATATGTATACACGTATGCACAAATATATATATATATATATATATTTGTGTTTATATGTTATAATACAAGAATGTATCTATATATGTATGTATATGTATATATATGTATGTCTATGTATATGTATATATATGTAAATTTATATATATGTTAATGTATATATATAAGCCTTTGTATATGTATATAGGTTTATGTATATATATACATTTATATATATGTATATACACTTATATGTTAACATACGAGTATATATATAGAAAGAGAGAGATAGGTAAATAAAAACATGTATGTTTGTAAATATATACATATATATGCATACACATAATATATAGGTATATAATATATACATATATATATATATGTATATGCTCATATATATACACAGATATATGTATAAATGTATATTCACAGACGCATATATACATATGTATATTCACATATATGCACACATATATAGAAGTCTATAGAAATAATGATATATGTATATGCATATATGTATTTATGTATTTATATATGTATATATATATATTTGTATATATAAATAAACATGTAAAATATATGTAAATGTTCATATACATATATATGTACATTTACATACATATGTACATATATACGTACATATATACATTTACATATATATATATATATATATAAACATATACAAATATTTGTGTGTATCCATATAAATATATATATATGTACATATGTATTTGAATTTACACACAAACCCACCCACACACACACACACACACACACACACACACACACACACACTCACACACACACACACACACACACACACACACACACACATATATACATACACACGTATATGTTTTTAATATATAAACATGTATATATACACACACATGAACACATAGATATACACATAAGATTATATATATATATATATATATATATATATTCATATATGTATGTTTATATATACATGTATATGCACATCCATAAAGATATACATATATATAAATATGTATACATACATATATATGTACAAATACATATCTATGTACATTTACATATATATGTACATATATACTCATATATATAAATACATATTTATCTATATATTATACATATATTTATGTGTATACGTATATATATGTGTGCATATACACACATACATATACATATAAATTATATATATGTATATATTTATATATGTAAGTTTATTTACACGTTTATATACACGTTCATATAAATATACATATATATATATATATATATATATATATATATACATGTACATACATATTTATATATTGTATATATTTATATATGTATATACACATATGCATATTTATGAATAACTATATTCATATGTATATATCAATTTTTATATATGCATATATATACATGCAAGTTTACATATATATATATATTTATATGTGTATATATACATATATACGTATCTATACATATAAATACACATTTTATATATGTATATATACACAGGCACACACACATATTGGTATACATATATAATTATATATGTAACTATATATTCATATATTTAAATATTTATATTGTACATATATACATACATATAAATAGACATACATATATAAATAAATACGTATATATAATATATTTATGTATATGTGTACACATACATGCATATAAATATACATACATATATACATATAGATACATATATATAATATGTATATGAATATGTATGTATACTGACATATATATATATATATATATATATATATATATATATATATATGGACACACACATATACATTTTTATATATATTTTACAAATATATATATATAGACATATGTATCGACATATATATATATATATATATATATATATATATATATATGTATATGTGTGTGTACATATATGTATATATATATATAATATATGTATTTTTCTGTATAATGAATATGTGTATGTATATACATTTATATGTGCATCCATATATATTAATAAACATATATTTCCCTATATATGTATAAACATATATACATATATGTATAGACATGATATGTATATATATATATATGTATAGACATGGAATGAATATATGCATATGTACATATACATGTTTATACATTATACATGTATATGTATTCACATACATGTATATACATATATATGTACGTATATACATATATATACACATATGTATATGTATCCATATCAATTCAAATGCAATACATATATATGTATAATCTAGCTAATCATAGAACTCACCAATGTTGCTTCAGGAATTATAACCCTTGACATGAAGTATAATGTAAGGAGACAGTAAGCTCAACCAAAATTAATGACTTTAGAACTCCTCCCACACTCAGGATTCGCGGGGAAATGTGCAATCCTCTATCAAATACTAATTTCGTCCGCTCACATTTCAACGTTATGTGCCCCCCCCCCCCCCCACATACATATTATATATATGTGTGTGTGTGTGGGGGGGGGGGGGTTACATGCGCCTGCCTTTTTTTTCTCAGTACGATCAGTAACGGCTTTTATATATATATATATATATATATACATATTTCGCATTATTGTTTGTGTTCTGTTTAAATGTATTGAGTAACTAGTTCATTGTATTCACCACGCTATCATGATTTTAACAATGTAGGCTTTCTCTCTACCGTGGTCTAGAATAGCAAGAATGTTATCAACGCCTCACTTACCTCTCTTGCAGTGATCCCATCTTGCTAATAGCTAATTTACAAATCTCATTGCAGAGATATATAGTCCTCTAGGTCCCCATGGCAACTCGCTAACCTAATCCGCGGTGCCTTCCCAACCCCGCGCCTTCATTATATGTTTCGGCGCGTTTTGTTGTCTTTCATTCTTTTGTTAATATGATATATCCTTTTAGTTAAATCAGAACATACACGTACGAACGCACGCACCCACGCACGCACGCACGCACGCACGCACACACATACACACACACAAACTCTCTCACACACACACATATTCTATCAATTTCCAAGTCGCCTAAAATACACTTAAACAACCATGTTATTTAGAAACGTCTTTTTCATACGAAAATGAAAAATAATGATTACTTGGTAATAATCCATAATTAGTGCATCAGAAGCCGCAGTCAGTTGCAAATCCGAAGATAATTTCTTTCCGAGAATATTCAAGATGCTATACCGGAAAGGAGATTTGCAGAAATGTTTCACTCTACCGTAAAGGTGAGTTGCAAAAATGTTTTTGTTAAAGACGAAATAAAACTTATGTTGAAATATCAGCGTTCCATTTTTAGTGAGAACCCAAGGCGAATTCACCCGCCTGGTGAAATATAAACTCGAGCCATTTATTCATCGTGCACTGCTTTGCGAAGCATAAAAGATACCATAAGAAGACTAGCCGGTTGAATATGTCCTCGGTTGGACTGAATGTGCCACAATTTTACTTCGTGTCGCCTGATACTGAATATGACTTGGGGATATCGTTGACTAAGTTCTTGAAACCACTGTCTGTGTCAGGTGAAAAAAATAAATAAGAAAATTGGATGGAAAGATGAGAGAAAGAGAAACAGAGAAATAAGACGGATAGAGAAGCTGAAAAGCTAAAATTCAACATCCTTACAAAAAAGAAAAAAAAAAAAAAAAAAACTTTGCGCCCACGGTCTTACCAACCGCTCTGCAAGTATTAGTCACTCAAACACCTCGTCAAATCTTGTCTTTGCTTTTTAGTATAAATTAATGGTTCCACCATCCGTGAATATTATGTTAAACTTGTTTCTGTCTCGGCTCTGTATGTAAGGTATTTCGAAACAGGAGTCAAGCTGTCACAGGATATTTCAGTGGGAGACTGTATTGAGCGCTTGTGAACAACCCGATACAAGGCCAACGCCATAGGAGACGCTTTTCCCCTACAATGGGTGAAATGGTTGTAAAATAATATATATATATATGCATATATGTGTGTATATATGTATATATGTGTATATATGTAGATGTGTGTATATATGTATATAGGTGTATATAAATGTATATATGTGTATAAATGCTATATATATGTATATTTGTATGTATATATATATTGATATATGTATATGTATATTTGTATGTATATGTATGTATGTATATTTATATATATGTATCTATATGTGTGTATGTATATATGTGTATATATGTAAGCATACGTATGCATATATGTATATATATTTATATATGTATACATGTGTATATGTTTCTATAAGTATACATATGTATAAATGTGTACACACATAGCTATGTACATATACATACATATATACATATATGCACACATGGATATATATATAAATATATATATATATATATACATATATGTTTATACATATATATATTATGTATAAATATAGGTATATATACATATGTATAAGTCTATCTTTATGCATGTAGGTATATATACATATGTATATCTATATTCATATATGTATATCTACCTATATGTATTTATATGTATATATATGTATATTTACGTATATATATGTATGTATATGTATATTTACGTATATATGTATGTATATGTATTTGTATATATGTATATGTATGTATAACTTTATATATATGTACATCTGTAGATATATGTGTATATATGAGTATATATTGTATATATGTATATGCGCATATATATATGTAATACATATATATAAATATATATATACACATACATATGTATGTATATGTACAAATGCATGAATGAAAGTATATGCATTTATACGTACATTTTTGTACATATATGAATATATTTACATATATACACATATATACACAAATATGTATTTATCTACTTATATGTGTATGTATATGTATGTGTTTATTTATGTATATATATATTTATGTAAATAATATATATGTATTTATGTAAATAATATATATGTATTAATGTAAATAATATATATGTATTTAAGTAAATATATATGTATATAATATATGTATGTATGATAAATGTAATTTATGTAGCATATATAAAATATGTAATATATATATTTGATATATATAATAATATATGCATACATACATATATCTGTGTATATATATATGTAAATGTATGTATATATATGTAAATGTATGTATATATATGTTTATATATATGTATTAGTATATATATATGTATATATATTTGTATTTATATACATTCATACATATATATATGTATATAAATATGTACACATGTTTATATATATGTATATATATGTGCACACATGTATATATATGTATATATATGTGCACATGTGTATATATTTATTGCATATAATATATATGTACACATACACATGCATAGACACATAATGTATATATATATGTATATGCATGTGTACATGTATGTTTATATATACATATACATATATATACATATACATGGGTCTCTGTATATGTTATCTATAAATACATATAAATATATGCATATGTATGTATTTATATTTATTTATATATAGCATATTTACACAGACCCATGTATATGTATATATATATATATATATATACACATACATATAGATACAAACATATGCATACACACATAATGTATGTATATGTATATATATGTATTACTTATGCATATATATTCATATATAAAAGTATCAAAATATCTATAATCATATAAATATATTAACATATATACGTACACACATGTAATAAATCCATTTAGATATATCATTGTGTGTGTTTGTAGACATCTACATCTCTAGATATAAATGCGTTGCTGTATATATCGTTATATGTACATTCATTCCAATCTCTCTATATCGTACCATAGCGAAAGACCGACTCATATATATTGCTAATTTGTAAAGAATCCCTTGAATAATAGAGGGACGTGTAATACTCTTGCATTTTACTTTCGTAACCACATTTCGTAATCCAGACATGCTTATATATACTTAGGTTATGTCTTCTGAATCACTTCGAAATAATCTCTTCCAGTTTCCTAAAAGCTCGCCGTCTTCTTTTGTGTTGCCTTAAAAAAAAGTCTTTGTCCACTAGTAGGCTGCGTAAAACGAGAGTGAAATACTCGGAAAATATGATATTGTCGCAAACGCATTTCTGTGATTACTTCGTCACAGAAGACATTGTTGTGGCTGTATATTTATCAGACAGTTTATTAAGTTTTTAAGTGTATGTGTTAGCCTTTAATCTACTGATATACGTTTACGGTTGTATAGCTGCATGCATAATTTAAGTCATTTACATCTAATTGTGTGTCTTGTTCCCTCTCACGCTCTCATTCTCTCCCTCCCTCCCCCCCCCCTCCTCATTCCGGTCTCATTGATAATTGAAAAAGAAATAGACCATCAACAAAATTAATTTTGCCGTATTTAATTTGCGTTATGTTTTCGGTTATGTCCATTGAGCCATTCCCCCCTTTAACTTTATAAATGAATGCACTCATGTAGTATTTTTCAATTTCCTTTTCAGGTATGGATTGGTCCTGTTTTATGAATGTAAGCAACTTTGCAACGTAAGTATGAAAAAAGACATTACATTGCTCTCGGTAGTGCTTAAGATGTTTTAATGTATATGTAGCTGAAACCCATTTTTGGAATGTATTATAGTCATTGGTTTAACATTCTAGAAATTTCCATCAGTATAGATAAGTTTATATGTCTTACTGTGACTATATATATATATACACAAATATATATATTTTTTATACATCGTCAGAGGAAACACAAAGGGAAACAAGTACATATAAGCAGAACAATAAGTGTACAGTAGAGCAATAACCTGTATACATATGAGGCATCCTCTGGTTTATTATCCCCGAATAATTAGCTTTCCTTCTCCCTCACTTCTTATTCTTACCGTCTTCCACGTAATTTTCCCTATTCATCTTAGAATATTCATCAAAGAATATTTGTCACGTAATCTAAGTTCGAGCCAGACCCGAGAATTTCCTAAACTTTATGCATGTTTAGTTCCTTGGCAATATTATACAGTATAATGTGAAGCAGCCTCTAGGGACTGATAATGACACGTCATAGCTTCGCGGATGCCTTCTTGAATGCCTGATAACCATACTATTATACAGCCTAAAGATTTCGAAAGCAGAATATTGTGGAGCTGTAATTGACATCTACATCATATGCCTAAGAGCAGCACCTGCGGTTGGGGGATTTTTATTAATGTTTTTATTATTTTTATTGTTGTTTGTTATTATTATTGTCATTTTTGACAAGCTACACTCTTATACCTGCATACAGAGGACCCTAATTTTCGATTAAGGAAAATATACTGGTTTTAACGGTATTTTTTAGGGGGGGGGGGGTATTTTCTAGACGTTTTCTCTTTGTAAAGATGCAATTTTTTGTTTGTTTGTTAAAAAGATATATGTATAAGATATATAAGCATATATGTATGTATACATGTATATATATGTATGTATAGGAATATGTATGTGTATGTATGTATATATATGTATATGCATATATATGTATATGTATATATTTATGTATATGAAAATAACAGAAACAAATTTAAAGTGTGTGCTTGCCATTTATCTTAATTACCCATGGAAAGAAGCAAAGAATATAAATATACAGCTAAAAAATCTGAAAAATTAGCCTATGTACGGCGTTGGTAAAGGTATATATGTTATATAATGAATTGCTAATAAACAAAAATTATTTCCAGGGATGGTCAAACCTCAAAATGAATTGGCTTTTTTAAAAGATTTATTTTTACTTCACTTCTTTGTTGAATATACGATATACCAGTGCAATATAAAATAATATCCTGGGTAGGGAATGAAGGTTAATAACCGTGCGGAATGTATTTTCCACCTTTTGTCCTTATAAACGTATAGTATTCAATTTATTGAAAAATAGGTGTTTATGAATGTAAAAAAATGCATCTTGATACTTATTTCATGATCAATAAAACTGCATGAATAGACGAGTACTAGTGACATCGAGGACTAGTGACATCGAATAGACGAGGACTAGTGACACCGAATAGGCGAGTACTAGTGACATCTTCAGTTGAATTGAAAATTTAGATTTTTTCTTATTATTTAATGCCAGAGATTTCGGAATGGGGTCAGACCTAAACCCATATCCCCCCTCCCCCTCCCGCATATTTTTCCCCTTTCGCAGGCGCATTTTATAACGAGTATGTCAAGGTCATATGTAAAAATGCAAAATAGCACCCAGTATTTGCACACACACACACACACACACACAAAGAAAAAAAGAAAAAAAAAATCACATGCACAAGTTAGACCAGACTTAATAAAAGTTTATTTTGGTTTTAGAATAATTTCCGTAAAGTTCCTAGAAAACAGTGATTTGGAGCCTATTTCCGAGAGTGAAACCTGCAAAACTCTTTGTGTTAACTTTTCGTTATTTTATATGATTTAATCTGGTTTAGTGTAACTCAAATATATCATCTCTCTCTCTCTCTCTGTATATATATATATATATATATATATAGATATATATACATGTATATACAATATATACATATATATATATACACATATATACATGTACATACAAATATATATTTGTATATACAAATATATATACATATATACATATATGTACAAATATATATATGTATATACATATACACATGTATGGATATATATACATATATATACATGTTCATGTGTGTATATATAGAAACACACATACATATGTGTATGTGTAAGATGTATATATATACATATACATATATAAGATATATATATTATAAAACTAGATATATATACATATACATATATACATATATGTATGTACACATATATTAAAATGTATATGTATATATATATATTTATATATATAATGTATGTATTTATGTATATGTGTGTGTGTGTTTGTATGTATATATGTATATATAAGTGTGTGCGTTTAGTTATATATATAGATATGTATTTTTATAAATATAAATATATATGTATGTGTATATGTATATATATGTAAGTGTGTATGTAAATATATGTGTATGTATATTTACATATGTAATACATATATATAACATATATATATATATATATATATATATGCATTACATATAATGTTTACATATATAATATATATATGTATTACATATAATGTATATATATATATATATATATATATATATATATATATATATAGAGATATAATACACACACATATATATTGATTCATCTCTTTAGTATTGCAAAATTACTGAATGTATACAGTGGCTTATGTCCATATAAACATATACTGTATATATCTAGACCATATACAGAGTATTGCATGTAATCCAATATGCAAGGTGAATTATTGAATGATTTTTAGATTTTTAATATGATAAAGGTTAGGATATAGTTGTAACAACAATGGTAAAGGCGGTAATACTGATGTTTAATGATGACAATTGTAGGTGTAATATGCAAGGGACATAGCACATTTTGGAAATATGAAAATGTGTAACTATCGTTAGGTTTTACGAGTTCCTGTGTAAGTAATCGAACTAATGAAATATAAACTATTTAAAGTAAATTTTCTATAATTGATATCACGGTTATATTTATAATTAATGATGTTATTTCAACTACATTAAGATACGATTGATTGTTGAGAGCTCATTAGAAGTGCATCATAATACATCATTTTAGAAGCTGCAAATAGAACAACGAAGGGAAATACAGGAAAAGACACTAACGCATTAATTCCTTCATCATGCCTTGATGAAGCAATAAATGCGAAAAGGCCTTCGGTATATTCGTGTTTTCCTGTACTTAACTTTGTTATTCTACTTGCAATTTCCTCGACATGAATTCCACGCGACTGTTAAAAGCTGTACTTGTTAGGGTGATATAAAATCCTATTCAGAGGCCGGAGAGCGAAAGAAAACGGACGAGCTCCTTAGTGATGACGTCCGTACTAGTTTTCTCTCTTTCTGCCTAACGGATCTAAGCAGATATTTTTATATTATATAAGCACATTTTATACCGAGCGTTAGAGAAACGCTTAAGTAAAAGCATTTTTCAATAAAATTGGAGATTAAGTTTTACGAAGCCTATAGAAATATGTTTTCCGAAAGCTTATGTATATTATCCCAGTTACATTGGCAATCTGGACTACGTGTCTGAAGAAATTGTCTTTTTATTTAGTAAACAAGAAAAAAGGAAATATTTAGTCTTTGCTAATGTAAATTGTAGTTTTATTGACGCCGATATAAATGCTATGTCACATTTTTATTAAATGTGTAAGTGTTATTTTAACTGTTATCAGTAATTTAACCAATACATGTATCTGTTTTGCAATATAACTACAGTGTGATCACTCATTAGGTTTTATGACTGCTAGTTTTTATGTAGGCACCAGCTCAAACACAGATACATACATACGTATACAGATGATAAGATATAATATAATACACATATATGCATATATAATATATGCTATTTCTCTCTCCCTAAATATATTTATATATATATATATTTATATATATTATATACATACGCATACACACACACACGCACACGCACAGGCACACGCACACGCACACGCACATGGAAACATACATGTATACTGTACATATATGTGTTTATATATTTATGTATGTATGTATGTGCATTCATATGTATATGTATATATACATTGTATATATATGGGTGTGTTTGTGTGTTCGCGCGCGCGTGTACATACGTGTGCGTGCTTGCGTGCGTGCGTACGTGTATATGATGAGTGTGTACCACACTTTGCCCATTATAAAAGTTGTTGCATTTATTTTTCGATATAGGAAGGGAAAGCAATCACATAATTGGTCCCAAATGCTCCTTCGTCAGTATGTCGAAACTGCCCGACTGATCAGTGAGTAATTTCGAATTCAGTTAATACATATTGGAAGATTTTCGATAGTCCATTTACACACGGATATTTTTACACTCAAACGCCTTTAGATGAGCAGATCATTTAACCCAATCGGCCAAAAACACATTTCCCACCGATTCAAGGAATGGGGAAATCAGGATCGGTCACTAGGGCCTACTGATAGACTCCTTGTCGGCTGAGCACATGTGGTGCCATCTGTATGCAACAAAATTCACATAAAACTACAGGGGGCTGAACATAAATCGGGGCGTCATTTCTTACTGTTTTTAATGGTTAGCACAAGACATTGTAATATGTACGACCTGTGACCTCATATTGTAAAGTATAGCTAATACTGGATGTGTTTATGCATGTTGCAACTCTCCTAAGTATGATACTAAATCCTATTGCTATGTTTCATAATTTATTCACATTTTCTTGATTTTTAGTATAATATATTAAGGAAATGGAAAGTGAAATAAAAGATATAGACCAAATTTGCAATGGATCAAACGACATATTGATTGGCATAGTTACTTCTTCTAAATGCTTGCATATAGATAAATAAACACACTTTACCACATTCGCTCACATACTGGTAATACTCCTACACACACCCACACACACGTCCACGTTCGAACAAGAGGCACACACACACACACACACACACACACACACACACACACACACACACACGCACACGCACACGCACACGCACACGCACACGCACACGCACGCACACGCACACGCACGCACACACACACACACACACACACACACACACACACACACACACACACGCACGCACGCACGCACAAACAGACACACATCTACACTGTGGTGCAGTGTAACTTTCTCATCAAGCAAACTTGGTGACTGGTGTTTAAATCGAACACTGCCAGTGGATTTTAACCCAGCCATTCCTTGCACACAGAGGCACAGGAAACAGACTGACTGAAGTGCAAGAAGCTGTCACACCAAACCGTAAATTGTTATTTCTATTTATTATTAAGCACACTCATAAACTTAAATAATATTTATTTATAACCATATACAGAAAGTTTTTATGTCCCGTATAATATACTGTTTATTACATAGTTCACTCATTTGAAATCCCTCTCGTCCATTTGCTTTATATTACTTTTACAGATCACTTTTATAACGAAGCTCGCAAAAGATTAAGTGAAACGTGATGAAACCTCCCGTAGAGTATAGCACATCTAACCTTTAAATGCCGAGCTCCGGGGCGGTATTCACGGAGGGTTTATGACCTTGCGACTTTGTTTATGATTTGCGCTGTCGCAGTATCTGTAAGTTAGCATAACGAATTAAAAGAAACTTTTCTATTTTATAGTCCTTATCATGTTAATCTATTGTAATGATAAGATAAGGTAAAACAATGCAATAAATCATACTTATATTATAACGATAATATTACACATTAAGTATATCTAAATGCAATGTGGTATTCCTCCGTTTGTAGTCACTGCATTAGTTGTAAAGTAAATTTCTGTTAAGTATATGGAGTGTATAATATACTCATAAGTAAGAATTATTGCAGAATGCAAGTTTATCGTATTATTGCAATCAGCTTTTATCATAGAGTCTGAAACAATGTAACAGTTTAGTCTAATCAGCAGGATTAACTTGGGAAATGTGGGAACAGCGCAAATCATAGACAAAATCGCAAAGGACAGTCGTAGACCTTTTGTGAATACCGCCCTTAAGGCTTACTAAGGTTGCAGTATATAGTTCATGTTTAATTCCAGTAAGTAATGTGAATTTGCAATCTTTCTGTTTAATATTCCATTTTTTTGAAGTAAAGATAATTTTTCGAATAAGTTTAATATAGCTTAAGTTTAATATGTGAAGTATGGACATATTTTCAATGTATTTAAATTAGCTCATAGATTGGTTGTACCACGATGCTTAATTATATTTGAGAGTAGCAATTTGTGGCGAAAAATATTTTCCTCGCCCTAGTCATGAAAGCAAAGAAGAACCAACGCAAGCCTGCACAGACACGCACACGCTCACGCACACGCACACGCACACGCACACGCACACGCACACACATACACATACACATACACATACACACGCACACATACACGCACACGCACACGCACACACACACAAATACACATACACACGCACACACATACACACGCGCGCGCGCATGCGTATAAATTTTACATAAAGATATTCAGTTATATACAGAATTATTCCCAGCACGTGTTTGTGCAAAACAAATTGAGTCACGTTCGTTTGCTTTACATTTTCGTTCTCTGCTGAGCGCTGCATTTTTCCCGGAGCAAGCGAGGTGCATCGGGAGTGACCACTTCAGGACATCCACTTCAAATATTCTCTTACTTTTCGTCGTCGGGACACCCTCTTTAAATATTTCTGCAGTGTACTTCTGTGCCTTCCTATTTTCCTTTGGCATTTTTCCCATAAAGTCAATATCAGCATTACTATCGTCATGGTTATCGTCGTCGCCGTCGTCACCGTCATCGTCATTGTCTTCATCATCACCATTATCGTCTACTTCACTACCACCACTGGCACCATTAGCAGTATTAACTCTTTTTTTAAGTATTTTAATAACGTGTATGTTAGGTAAAAGCGTGCAATATCTTGGATTATTTCCCAAACATGCCACATATCAACCGATATCATCCATACCCCATACCGGAAGTGCATAGCACT
>NC_061822.1:11832197-11872197 GCF_019202785.1 Penaeus chinensis
CATCTGCTCCAACATACATACAAAAACAAGAGATCATATTATTTGTATTGTGTATTGCAACATACATGGAGATTAAAGGAAAGCCGATGTTTCTACGTGTTCGTTTTCATATGGTCATTTTTTTTTTTTTTTTTTTTTTTTTTTTTTAAACCTTTTCCTCAGTTTCCCTTATCTGTACCTATATCTGGAGGCCGTGTTGCAAGACACCATATTTGTTTTGTTCTTCTTGATCTTTGTAGTTTGATTGCATTTCGGATGATTCGTGTTGGTTATCGAATTGTATTTAGCTTGTATTTTTGTTTACTTATGCATGTGTTGTAAATTAATAACATAACAGAGAACAGTGTGTTTTGATATAAGAGATAGGATTAAACCATCCTTCCCTTTAATCATAGTACATAGGCTTAAGCTTTTTCCGAATAAGAAGGTCTCCTCCTTTGGGAACAGGTGACCGAAATACAAGGTGTGTAACTCTGCAATTTTAATTAAGCAATTTGTTTAAAGATACATTAAACGACCTCATCCTTTCACCGTGAAACAAGGAAATGCAAGACTTTCGGGGGTTTGTGATAGTCTATAATTTCCAATGCTTTGTTTTATCTCGAAAATTCGGATGATTGGCAGCCTTACCTTTTAGTTACAAGACACTGTTGTGTTCGACCTGGTATTATTTTTAGCATTTTGATTTGCTGGTAGATTTATAAGATAATTTTTAAATAGTTTTGTCATGGGAATTTAAACAGGATGTTATTGAACACGGTTGCACCACCCAACAACACATTGGATTTTTAAAGCAGATCTTTTTATTATACGATAATCTTCTTTGTTGGTCTGTTGAACACGTGCATTTATCATTTTTTGTTTTTGTTGTAGGAGAGGATATTTTACACGGAAATAAAAGACTGCTGCAGTTTTAGATTAAAAAAAGGTCTGAAATTAATCCTGACCCATTTCATGTTCATGATTTCCGCTAGTTAAGATGTCCACTTACGTAACATGATTATATATTGAAATACTATACTTTGGGCCAGTTAAATGGGACTATTTCTGTACAAGTCAGATTACATTCAACAGTTCGATCAATCAGTTGGCTACCAATTCCTTGGCTACCTAAAAAAGTAAGAAAGAGAAAACGAAAAAAAAAAAAAAATGTTAGTGGGGATTCTCTAAAAGTTAAATGGAATGCATCTCTATATATTTTAACATTCAGAGCAATCCACCAAATTTACTATATAAAAGATTTAAACTTAAGTTACTGTCAGTATGCAGATAGAGCCTTTCCTTTTTGACTTTGTTGTGAAATATGTTGTTAGATCTCCTTAGAAGCACAGGCACTTTATAAGAGTATTTTCGCCGTTTCTTCATTGACTGAAGCTCATTTGCATTTGTTTATTTCCCAAACATTTCTGTACATTTGACGGTGCAGTAGGTAAGCCTTTAAAATGATGATACTAATTTGCTGAGTTAATTTGCAGGATTGGTGCTATGTTAACTGGCCGAGCGTTTATGTGTAAGGAAAGCTGCTGATTTCCTCCCTGAAAATTTATTGATGTGTGAAATAGAACGTGAAATTTTATGCCGTAGTTACTTCATTCATTGTACTCCTAGAATTTTTGTTTTTGTTAGTAATTTGTTGTTTCCACTTGAATTACACACAAGTTGAGACAATAAATAAATATGCGTATTTCGCATTCATATTGTTGTGGTGAACATTTGTCAACATCGTCAAAGCGAACTTAATAAAGTTTCTCCCGTATTTTGCAATTTCAGCATTGGTAATATATCTCAATAAAAGTTTGCATCAGTTCTGAAAAGCTCGCTTCAAGTCAGGGCTTTTGCAACACTCGCAGCAGCCTGGAAGATCAAGAGGGATTTTGGAGCTATTCTCTTACTCCAAATAAACCAGTTTCGCTCCATAGTTGAAAAGCTTCTCCTAAACCGAGGATCATTCCTTTGATCTCAGATTGAATTGTAAATAGCTTGTCGTTTCTAGTCCATTTTTTTCGATTGTTTTTCAATTACCGTCTAGAATTTATACAAGTGTATGTACTAACATCTACAAGCCAGATATTTCCATCTTGTTTTACACCAGAAAATATTGCGACATGTCCCTTTATTCAACTAAGGACAAATTTCCTCAGGGGCATAAACGGAACGCCAAATGCCATCTGCGAACGCAAGTCTGTTATCTTACGACCAAGATTCAATTTTCTTCCAATATCGATCCAGATGGTGCTTATCAGATTATTGCCTTGAATTACTGCGTCCTCTTGCGTCTATTACGGTGGGGAAGATAACATCTGGCCTGCAAGGGGATATTGTATTATTCTGTGAAGTTTGGGTTGAGAGAATGTTTTTTAGTGATGATGGAAATGATGAAGCGATAAAACAACAGCAATAATGATCAGATCGATTAGAGCAGGGGTTTCTTTATAAGCATTAGATTATTTATTATGTGTTGATATATTTTGCAGAAGTTGCTGATAATATTAATTTTCATCGCCATCCATTATTGTCGGTATCATTATTTGTAGTAGCATCTTTCTTGTTACTATAATTGTATTTTTTCGTTTAATCACAGTTATCATGATCATTGTCAATATTATTGTAATCATTGTCATCATTATCATTATGATTATCCCATTTATTTTTGATTAATATTATTAAAATATGATTATAATTATGATAAAAATTTTCATAAGTTATAATACTAATTCTTACTAATAATGTGACTATCACCATCACTGCTAAATATACTCTAACTGATGATGATGATAATTATTACAATGCTTAGTCCTTTATTCGTATTCGTTACGCCGTCGTAAGTCAACGATAATGGCCACTACAAGGGAATTGGTAGGGATGTCACTGACTCCGGGGAAATTATTTTGTTTGGTAAATGAAGCACATATGCACAAATGTCCACCCATACATAGACGACTTTATTGCATACACACATGCAACAGTGCTCATAAAACACTAGAGTTTGCCACTAGCTTTCCAACTTTTTAAAATTTATTGAACTAACACATGTACGTGGCTGTTGTTAAATTGTAACATAATAAGCAATAACAGTATTCATGGGGATTGTAACGTCATAAGTAATAATGAAAGTGATAGATTGCTATTAGAAATATAGACGATTGTAATTATAGTAATACCAATCAAGGATTTTCAAAAAAGGTATAATATCGATGATGGCAATTGCAGTAAAGGTCATGATTGCAAAACATATTAGAATACTAGTAATAATAACATCTATATTGTTACTAATGGTAATAGCAGTGATGAAAATGTTAAAGATAATAAAGAAAAATATTTTTTATATGTTTATAACGGTGTTATTATCAACCATGTATCTGTCCCTAAACAGCATATCATGGAACAGAATACAGCAAAGAAGTATTGCTTACCCTATCCGACATGATAAGAATGATAGACCAGGACGCTCAAAAATTCATGAGACAAGCGTGGTAGGGGATTGATAGCTGCATACATAAACAGTTTCCTTAGAATGACACCTTATCGCATGCGCCAAAGAATATGCATGCAGTGCTCTATTTTATTAATTATTACTGATACTGCTGCTGTTGCTATTGTTATTAATATCTTTATTATATAGATTATATATTTTTATAATCTGAATTATGGTGATGATTTATTGACATGTTTTTTGTTTTTTTTAATTAATATTTTTTTTTTTTTGATCGAAGTGAAGAGATTTGACACCTTGGTGAGGAAATATGATATATGATGCTGGCGATGATTACTGATAACTAGCCGGTTTATTTTTGGTAGTTTGAAGCATATATCGTTGTATATTATTTCTTTCTATACCACAGCACTACTACCAACATTGTTAATGTCACAATCAGTATTGTTTTTTTCATATCATTGTTGCAGTTTTGTCGTCATCATCGGTGTGTATATTGTTTATTTGGCTGTAAGGATTGTCTTGATATGAACGTTACGTTCTCGCAGTGTGAGCATGTGCGATAACAGTGACTATAATTTCAGGAAAATGCCTGTTAATTTCTTGACGGATATCGTGGGACCATCACTTACCTTTACTAATTCTACGAGTTCATAGTTAACTAACACACACACACACACACACACACACACACACACACACACACACACACATCTACATGTATGTATATATACATATATATTAAATTATCCGAAAACAAATACGTTTGTCAGCTGATGGAGACATATGTTATCATTAAATAAGGAAAATAATGTAAAATAAAGGGTTGGTAGTAAACCATATGAGAGTGTCATGACCTAAGGCCACATACCCTACGCCATGTTTTAACACCACCGTAGGCTTTGGCACAGACCTGTAGCTCGCCTGAGAGTTGAACGGTGTACATTAGACATTCAAGGGATGCAGCCATCTCCATTGATTGTTTGTGATATGTTACACTAGACATATGAAGTCGGCAGACTGATTCAGAAGTTCAGAGCAGTACAGGAAAGCATACTAGTAGTAGTGGTGGTATTGATGATTTTGAAGTTGAATTATCTTGTTATATTTACATCGTTTATATACAATATCATAAATGTACTTGTTATTATTATTATTGTTGTTATAGTTATTTCTGGTATCATGAATTTCATTATTATTGTCATGGTCATGATCATGATCGTTAACATTAGTATAGTCATTGTCACTGCCATTGTTATCATTCATCTATCTCTCCATATATGGATGTATGTATATCACTCAGACATTTAAATTTCCGAAAAGTGTCTCCGTTGCGGAAACGCCATATATGTGCGTTTATATTTGTGTCCAATTGCTTTTGTAAATTTGTATTAAATGAATTTAGCTAAAGAAAATTCATGATACATAAAAACGTTAAAGCTGCACATCGTAGGGCTTTAAAGTATTCCTATCTGATCCTCACTCTGCCCACAATCTTCTGATCAGATTTAGTACAAGCCTTTATGCTCGGTTTTCACGAGCAGATTGGATTTCTACCTTACCCCACTATAATATTACGAGAAAAAAATTACTTGGTAATGCTACTTTTTTAAGAACAATCTGTCACGGTGAAAGAGTTTAGTGTCGAGGAAAAAATATATGAGCCACTATTAGGAGAGCATAAAGGTTTAGTCTGTATGATATCTAATAATAACAACGAACTTATTATATATCTAATGTATGTGGCAATAGTAACTCTAACGAGAAAAAAAAACAACATATTCTAGCATTTTTAAAGATTCTTCTGAAAGTTATAAGGGGCCAATATTTCATAACAATGTGAGCATATAGGTAATAAAAATGATATACAGTTGTAGAAAGGATAAATCTTTTATTTGGCTTATCTTTTAGTCAAAGGCAGTAAGTGGAGCTGTTAACATAGTTATTACGGAAGGACAGTAATACTTTATAAATAGATAACTCCTGTGGTATTGATAGATACTGGTAACAGTCGCTTATGCAGCAGGCTTCGCGGTTAACATGCAAGCCGTACCTAGCCTAAAGAGCTCTGGGAAAATCTGTCAATACATATCCTTGACGTGGACAAGACGTCAATATTTGACCACTGATCCAAAGAACCAATAATGATTTGTAGGTAAGCATAATGAGGACAGTCATTTTATATATATAAAATAATAAATTAATTGTTTGAACGAGGAAAGACGAAGAATAGAGGATAAAAACAAAACTGAAGCCGAAGTTATTCTTCCAGAAATTGTGGACGATCCGAGACAGTCAAATCCAAAATTATTGCATTTTCGGAAATACATAACTGCATTGCTGCCTTCCACTATATCCATCGCTAGCATTATCAAAGGGTATATTACCAAACATGTCTTTTCTTTCATTATAAACACATAAACGTACTTTACAAAGTTACCACACTGACTGAAACAAATGAACATGGAATATTCAAGTGAGTTGGTCCGTCTGCAGCTGCCATGTCAAATATTTACAACGTATTCGAGTACTGGAGGTGCCGAGATGATAACCAGTGAGCGGAATCGGTTTCCGGAAAGTTGTGATGTGTTTCTTTCAAGAACAGAATGAGACCGTGTCCCTGGAATACCAAAGTAAATTGGAGTACACTCTTGACGTCTGTCAGTTACCGTGAATACTATTGTTTCTATTTTGCTTGTATATCCTGTCTCACTACTCTAAATAAATTTTGTTATTTCGCATTAGCGTAATCCGACCTCTATTTCGATTGATGACGAAAAGATCCCAAAGGAAATACGAAAAAAAGAACAATAAGGCCTTTTCAAGCTGGCTTCTTCAGGAACAGAAGCAGACTGCGTTCGCATTACATCACGCTGCGAAACGGCTTTTCTAGAAAAAAGTATTACATTTTAATGTTTCATTATTTTCCATAAACTGTTTTACTTGAAGATATTTACTTATTGATAGTTCGATTACGTAAATGCGTAATAGTAAACCTGCAAACAGCTGCACTTATAAACACTACTATAATTACCACTAGGCTTATCGACCTCACTGTAAATACTATTGCTACAACTACAAACAATAAATTTTTCCAATTACCCCCCCCCCCCCCTCCCCGATGAGAATATAACGGATGTGCGGGAGTCCATCGAATCAAGCTTTCAGAACAAAGGCAGCGAATACGGTTGCTGTGTGCACGATCAATATTGTTGACGCCCTAGATGGCACGCTGTCACGCACGACGAAAAGTTTAATCTCTCTCAATTTACATCATTTCTCAATCTCTTTGTGATCCAGTGGAATATACCGTCACATACAGAAAATCCCTGCGTATGTTTTTCGTTACCAGGGGCTAAATGTATAGCACGAGTGCGTGGAATAGGCTATAGTATCCATGTATACACATATATGCATGTTAATATCCATGTACAAACAAACAAACACACAGACACACACACACGCACGCGCGTGCGCACACACACACACACACACGCACGCGCGCGCGCGCACACACACACGCACACACACACGCACACACACGCGCGCACACGCACGCACACACGCACATATTTTTAATCATATATATGTGTATGTATGTGTATATATATTACATACATATATTGTTTATTTATTTATTAATGTGTATAGATACATTTACTATATATACATATACATAGATTCTCTCTCTCTCTCTATCTATATATATAATATATATGTACATATATATAAACACACACCTCTATATACACATATACATACATACAGTCTCTCTTTCTCTCTCTCTCTCTCTCTTTCTATATATATATATATATATATATATATATATGTACATATAAAGAGAGAGAGAGAGAGAGTATGGTATGCATCACCTACATTCATGTTTTCTGTATCAATAATTAAGTTTTAAACCCCATACTAGCACGATGTGATATCAATACCCTGTGTATTAAGAATGTTTTTTTACCAAGTTGCTGACTCCCTTGACTGAATTAAAGGCAGTTACTACAGAAATCTCATTTGGGGCGCAAGAGGTCTTGTTAGTGGTTAGCCGTTCCATAACTAAATATTAACCAGTAACCCTTTTAATTTGTTCTGTTACCTCTTACTTCTACAATTAAATGGTATACTTACTGCAATGGTAATAATATCCACTTTTATGGATGTTACTGAAAAATAATCTTAAGTGTTAGTTGTAAGATGTTTTAAAGAAGGAAACAAGACGTTCTCTTGATATTTCTGACCAGGAGCCGCAAGGATGAGATTTGCACAGCTTTCTTGGAACTGAAATTGCTGAAGGAATTCGACAATTACCGTATTTTACAAAGTACACTGATAGCCTACAGACAGGAGAATCTTTGGTGTGAGAATTCTGCACACGGTTTCACTACATGGCGGACCGGTAATTGCTATTGGCATCCCCAGCAAGAGCAGCACATGCTGCCATTAATCTTTCTTAAGCCCTTCTAGAGGCAACTTCTTGTCAGTCGGGATAGGCGTTGGTATCCTAACAGGTCATCTGTAATCTCTCGCAGGTTATTGCTCAAGATACGTTCCAGCGCTCTATTAATTTGTCATGAAGACAGAGGCAAGGGTTTAATGCTAGTTGTTGGGGGAGGATCAGGGGGCAGAGTGGGCAGCTGAATTGGCACTCTGGTCAGCTCATTCATTCCCTTGGACATACATATGCATGTAACCAACACAGTTATCACTTTACGTGCTGATATCACTTCGAGCCAGGCATGAACTGTCCTCACCACTGGATGTTATGAGTTTATATAGTTAATGGATTAAGTTGTAACGTATCATAATTGATTATACTCAGGGATGTGCAATTATCTGCATTACTTCAATATCAAGACAGGTAAAAGAAGACTATCAGTTGCACTGTTGCCTAATGGAAAATGCCTTACTTTTCTAAACTAGTTAATTTAACACCTCTTCTTTTAAGTCGTCGACGAGGTGAAAATAAACATATTTTACTGTACACAAATTCCCTACCAAGCTGTCTGAAGTATTAAGAAAAACATTCCACATTAATGACTCTTTCGTCTGTAACATTATATAATTGTATGTTCACTTTTTCCGTTTGCAGATGAGTCGGGATTAAGCATACTAGAATAAGCCCAAATATTTTGTTGTAAATAAAGTGTAAGGGACATGTTGAGCAGCAGAGAATGTGTATTTAATTACATATTCATTAATGCAGTGGAATGTTAATAGCTCTGTTTACACCAACAGTAATTCGTTCATCAAGAAACATTAAATGTACATTATTTTAAGATTTTTCCGACTACTAAGATCTTTGAATTTCTTTTTCGACAATAGTTATATATGCAAATATGTGTTCCCTTCTCATTCATCTACTGTAGTTCATGGTACATTAAATGTACATTATTTTAAGATTTTTCCGACTACTAAGATCTTTGAATTTCTTTTTCGACAATAGTTATATATGCAAATATGTGTTCCCTTCTCATTCATCTACTGTAGTTCATGGTACCTCCCCATGATGCATTAATATCTGATACACATATTGCAATGTTAAGCAACGTGAAGTTTCGGTACGTATCAGGGAGATGTTCACTAATTAATTATAAATGATGACATCGTGCGTGACTCTGCTCAACTAACGTCTTTGAATTCTACATACCAGTGGTTCTCGACCATCTTTCAGGAATTTTTAACCTTAAGTCTCAAGTATCTACTTTAGGAAGCCTAGATACGAGAGAATCACTTGAGGATATTACGAAGGGATGTTGGAGTAACTATCAGATTGAGTTAGCATAATATATTGTATTAGCATAATTCACGAAGGATTTACATAGATAAACAATTTATTTATATGTATATGTTTTTGCCTATCTATATGTTTGCTTATGTGTGGGGGAGGGGTTTGTATTTGTGTTGTATAATGTTAAGTGGATAAAACATGTAAACGTACTATGACAGTATTCATAGATAGTCCTTTATGGACATTTTATACACGTGTGTGTGTGTGTGTGTGTGTGTGTGTGTGTGTGTGTGTGTGTGTGTGTGTGTGTGTGTGTGTGTGAGAGTGTGAGTGTGCGCGTGCGTGTATATGAACATCATAAAAAAACAAAAAAAAAAAAATAGTCAAAGGGAGTTCATACTAATATTGCGACAAAATATAGTAGTATCCCTTTATATATGTTCTCATTTTCTCTGCATATGCTGCCAGAGAAAACGTACAGAAATGGGGAAACTATAGGTGACTAAAGAGATATCGAGGCGAGGGATATGTTACAGGTATGCATATGTATATACATACATATATATATATATATATTCATGTTATAATATATATATATTATATATATATCAAGTTATATATAATGTTGATATATATATTTATATATGTATATATATTATGATATATATAGAATATATGTAATATATTATATATATGCATTTCAATATGTATATAAGTATACATATATGTATGTATGTATGTATGTATGTGCATGTGTTTGCGTGTGCGTGTGCGTATGCATGTGCATGTGCGTGTGTGACTGTATATTTGCATATATATAAATATACATATACATGCACACACACACACACACACACACACACACAGACACACAGACACACACACACACACACACACACACACACACACACACACACACACACACACACACACACACACACACATGTACATGGATGTATATATATATGCATGTATATATAAATATATATATTTATATATATATATATATATGCTCATATATACACATATATATATATATATGTATATATGTGCATATATATATATATATGTGCATATATATATAAATGTATATATGTACATATATGCATATATGTATATATATGCATATATGTTTATATATGCATATATGTATATATATGCATATATGTATATATATGCATATACGTATAAATAAATATGCATATATGTATATATATATGCATATATGTATAAATATATATGTATATATATGCATATAATGCCATACACATTATGAAATATATATGTATATATGTATACATTATATTTGCCCACATGCATACTGTGTTATCTAAAGATGCGCTGTCATCCTTCTCCTTTTATAAATTGTATATGGATTTTCGGATGTGTTTACCTTCTCCAGATTTGTTTTTTTCTTTATCTGTGTGATCCATTTTTTTAAATAAGGGTATCTGAGATATTTCCTGTTTGATCATGTCTTGTCATTTTCAAGATACTCGGCTTTATGAAAATCCCAGATTTATGTTTAGGAAGTTCTGTTGTAGATTTTTTGTACTTATTTTAGGGTCAGGGTTTTTTCTATTACAGATTTGTATTAGTTCATTAAAATTTTTCCTATAAAATGTTGGGACCATTTATCCTATTTCACAGTAAAGTTGGTGAGAAATATATCTGAAAAAGTATATGTAAAAGAATTACCTTCCCAGACATAAATCCGTCATACAGTGTGAAGTGAAATGCGAACTACAGTTGAAGAAGAGTAACACGTATCAAATGCCAAAATTGATTTTCTTAATAATGTCGTATGGCATTAAAAGTACTTCTGAAATTAAAAATAACTTCTCTACACCAACCTTGACGCGTGTGACTACTGCATCTATAACGGCAAGTAATACATTATTTTCCCTTTGATTTTGTTTGTTTTTATGCAGCTTATATCAACAACTCTCTATGTGCATATAATTCTTAAATACATCACTGAGAGCTACACTATTATTCTTCCGTTAATAAGTATTGTTGGATCGTCAAACATTTTCACGCGCTCATATTTATTTTAGTCACCCAGGAATCTCATTTTCTCTAGTGCATGTAACGAGAGAACGAGCAGCTCCCAAGGGATGTATTTTAGTGTAAACAAACGGGAATATTTTTATAGATAGTTATGTATTCTTCCTTTTAATTACAGGTGATACCGAAGGTTATTTGATACTACAGTTCATGTAGCTTATCAATGTATGCTGTATATGCAAAGTTTAAAGCACAATGTATTTTAGTGAAGCATAGTATACATATAATGAAATATACCTCAGACTTTTTACTGTTGTTATTCTTATTATTTATTCTTTTTTTTGACAGCTCCATCTGATTATCTATATTCAGAAATATGAGTTTGTTAAATGCTAAAAGCATTACGCTAAGTGACACATTATTATTCAAGCTACCAATGGATTAATGACATCCATTGTGTGTGTGTGTGTGTGTGTGTGTGTGTGTGTGTGTGTGAATACAACATATATCTATATGCTTATGCATATATTTTTATGCATATATATGTGTATGCATATGTATTTATGTTTATATACACACACACATATATATATATATATATATATATATATATATATATATATATATATATAATGTGTGTGTGTATGCGCATACATACATATATATATGTGCTTATATGTATATATATATATGTATGTATGTATGTATGTATGTATATACACATGTATATGCATATGTATTAATATTTAATATTAATATCTACACACACACACACACACAGGTGTGTGTGTATACTGTATGTTTGTGTATGTATATGTATATAATCATGCACATACATATGTATATATGCATATATATGTATGTATATATGTGTGCGTGTGTGTACGTGTACATATATATACCTGTGCATATGTACACACACACGCACACACACACACACACACACACACACACACACACACACACACACACACACACACACACACACACATACACACACACATGTACTCACACACACATGTGGGTGTTTATAAGAAAACAATATATGTATACATATACATATATACATACATATATATAGATAAATAAACATAAGTTAATTATACAAAGCACACTAACAAATAAACATAAACACACAGAAACACACACGCACACGTACACACACACACACACACACACACACACACACACACACACACACACACACACACACACACACACACACACACACACACACTCACACACACACGCACACGCACGTACACACACACACACACTCACGTACACACACACACACGCACGTACACACGCACGTACACACACACACACACACAGACACACACACACACACACGCACGTACACACACACACACACACACACACGTACACACGCACGCACGCACGCACGCACACACACACACACACACACACACACACACACACACACACACACACACACACACACACACACGCATGTACACACACATACACACACATACACACACATACACACACATACACACACACACACACACACACACACACGCGCGCGCACGCACGCACACGCACAGGCACACACCCACACAGGCGCGCGTGAACGCACACACACATTTATAAACACATATTGTATGCTCATATATATGTGTGTTTGTGTGTGATTGTGTTTCTTAGTTAGTGTTTGTGTTTTATATAATCAATGTATATGTATACACAACGCACTTTCGTGTTTTGAAAGAGACTACTATATTTAAGCCTCTCTCTTTTCGGAGTGAATTACGGGTATACGTTTTCTGTTGCGCAAACCCGAAATAACTTCCTCGCTGTCAAAGCTTTTGAATGAAACATTTCGACGGAAAGCAAACAAAACAGAGACACAGATAGAATACCAGGGAGTCACAGGAATGAAAAAGCAGTTTTATTGTTCAGTTATGAAACGTTTCCAAAAAATGTAGAATAAAACATTATATCGGGTATCATCGATCGTTGGGCAATGGGACGGATCTCTAAAGCGAATTTCAAATACGAAAGGAAAGATTATGTATATGTATAGTTTTGTTATATTACTTTCATTGTTGTCGGTGTTAGCATTAGGCTTCTTATTCCAGTAATACCAGTGTACCAGTGCAGAAATGAAGTTTAATGTACTAATAATGATAATAATAATGGTAATAATAATGATAACAATAATACTGATACTGATAATAATTATTATTGTTACTTGTAGTACTAATTCTACTATTACTATTATTATTGTTATTGCCATTATCATCGCTATTATTGTTTATGTTAGTTTCATGATAATAGCAGTTGCTATCATTGTTTTATGTAGCTTTTTCTTTACTTCTATCATGCGAACACAAGTGCAACTGTAGAGTGTCGTTTGGATGGATTTGTTGTCTTGTTCTGAATGCTAAATCAAAATAAAATAAAATAAAATGTATGTGCATTCATACATATATGTACATATATATATGTATATATATATGCATATATATATATATATATATGCATATATTTATATATATATATATGCACATATATATATATTGAGATAGATATGTATATATATGTATATGTATACATATGTATACATATAAACGCACAAATATGTATGTCTGTGTATTTATGTGTGTGTGTGTGTGTTTGTATTAAGTTATTAATTCTTCTTTATGTGTTTGATTATCCACACACGGTCTCGTATTCATACACACATTCTCATTTGATATTAGTAGGAAGGCTCACGTTATTGTTTCCTGAATATTGATGATCTTTCGCTTAACCCAATGCCGTCGGGGAAAATGAACAAAAAATGGGGAAAATGCTGTGCCCATTTTCTATATTTTTTGTGAAATGTCTGCTCATAGATGGCTTTGCTAGTGCTTAGCCACAAAGGAGTCAATTAATAGACCTTGTGACCATACGTGATTTGAATTGGCGGGAAAAACGTGTTTTTTACTAGTGCTATGGATATCGATGGTGTTATTTTTATTATAAACATTATAATTATTATAATGTTTTTTAATATTAGTAACAGCAAAATATGATAATGTAAAATATTTCGTAAATCAAAGAAAAGGGTGAACGGGCGAGACGGGCAGTACTCCTAACTGGCTCATTGGTGACTTAGTACAAGTATAGCCATCTATGGGTAAAAACAATCAAACAAGTACTAACAGTGGGCATAGCACGTGTCTACCCGTCGTACCCGTCGGCAAGGGGTTAATTCGATTATCACTCTTAGTTATGGCCGATCTGAAATTACTAAATAATAAATGATGATGCTTTAACAATTTGATTATTTTCTAGTTATACAATTTTGAAGAAGAAAAGTTGAAAAAAAAAAAAAAACGATATAATTTTTGTTACTAACGCTTTGAAATATTTCTTCCTGCATGGAAACAGTTAACTCAGTATCAAGAGTTATTGCTAAATTAGCATGCATGTTTGTTTACGTGTATGCAAGAGCGACACTGATTGCAGTCTTTTAATGTGTTTCAACTCGTTATATGAGGAGTCTGTTATCTGCACACTGCATTTTCCGCATAGGTGGTTTTCATTTAATTCCTCACCATAGGAGAGCGTGTTCATTTGCATGTCAATAATTATATTTGTGAAAGTCGTTTTTGTTGTAAATATACAATTTATATGAGTGAGCTGTTATTCTTTTGAAATTTGTCTTGTACATTTCACCTTTTGTAAGATGTGCGCGCGTGCGCTCACACACACAGACACACGCGCGCGCGCGCACGTACACACATTCGCACGTACACACGCTCACTTACGCACTAATACACCTGTAAATATAAATCTGGTATGAACAAAGAGTTGAATATAGTGGTACCGGCAAATGGTAGAGATAGATAATTGATTTTATCATTCAGTAAAGCGATACTATTTAGATTGTTAGTATCTGAAAATATTTGTGTTTAAATTCGAGCGCTTGCCATATTTGAAGGTCAGGATGTAATTACAGGGCTCACTCGAGGGACAAGTATATAATTTAATATCATGGAAAGTAAACGATTCAAGTTAAGTTATTTTACTCCTTTTCGTAAAAATTAAACGTATTTTTTTCAAACTGTTTATGATTTTTCGCTTTCTGATATCGAGATATCCACATTTATCCGACAAATCTACTACACTTTAGTTTACCTTCATTTCATCTTTTTTCATGATCATGATGTTTGAAGCAGACTGCCCCATACTAAGCTATGGCTCGTATAAGAAAATATGAAGAACCTTTATCCATTAATTTTATTCATACAGAAACTTACCAGATTAGATCCCATAATGGTTAGCCCTCTGTTGATACCATTTCTGTTGACCCTATTCTTATAGCAAACTAATGACTTCATCTATTGCTCCTAACCTCAGCATAAACACACTTACATGAGATGAAATATAAAATTCGCCTCTTTTTCCGTGGCGTGTCAGCAGCTGATGCAGCGGACCACGACATCCAAAACAAAAGAGATAAGCTTTTCATCGTAGATAATAAAGTCAAGGACCTGTACTTTTTTGAAATTCGGAATTGAAACTAAATATATGCAATTATATAATTATATATGATATTATAGATATAATTATATATTATATATATATTTATATATATGTATGTAAGCATATATATATGTTTATATATAAATATATATATAATCATAACTATCCATATACATATACTTTTATATATAAGTATATATAGATACACATAACTCTCCATATACATATATGTATAAATATTTATGTATGCATGTGTTTATATATATGTATATGTATAAATGTATATATATATGTATATGTATAAATGTGTATATATATGTATATGTATAATGTGTACGTATATATATATATATATATATATATATATGCTTATATGTATATGTATATATACATATTTATATATATATTCTATATGTATGTATACATATATATTATATGTAAATATATTTACATATATATATTTATATATATAATTAATATATATTCATATATATAATTAATATATATATTCACGTATATGTGTATTCATATGTGTATATTTATGTATGTGTATATATATTTATATTATAGTTATATATGTATATATATAAACACGTGTATATACTGTATATACGTATATGCGCACGCGCGCATATACGTATATATATGCACTAACATTACAGTTATGTTACCCAAAACAGTATGTGAAAAGAAGTTCAGATTCGGGCAGGCCATCCTTCTCGGTAGGCAACAGCAGAGCATCGTACACGGATAAAGTTATACCACAGTTGAAGCCAGGTGTTCACCTCCCACCATATCCAAGCTTACATAGGGTGGGTTTTTCAGGTCACAGAACCTTGAATTTATTGTCCTTTTTTGAAGTAGAATCTCCTGTGAGGTGCAGAAAGTTGTTGAATTGGTGAAAACATATTTTCAAACTCATGGTGGTGCCACATAACCCCATTTACAATTATGTATCTATGTGTATATGTATACACATTTATATATGTATGTATATGTATGTATATATCTGTGTATGTTTTCATATAAATGTATGTATAAGCACATGTACGTATGTTTATATATATGTATATATGTTTATATATGTATATAGGTTTATATATGTATATAAAAACATGTTTATATGCATGATTCTCTATCTAAATATTTATGTATATACCAATATGTATATGCATGTATATAAAAGTTACACATGTCTTTATATATACACATATGTTTATATATATATACACCTATATCTATATATATTTGTGTATATGTATTTGAAATATATATATATTAAATGTATTTATTTATACATAACATTCATATATACGTATACATATACATAAACATACTGTACATTTACTTATGAACATAAACACATACACACGCGCGCACTCATTTACATATAAATATATGTCTATATATATAGATATATGTAGGTGTACACGAAAGCATAAATATATATTTACTAGTATATGTATGTGCGTGTATGTGTGTACCTATACGTGTTTCAATATGTGTTTGTGCGTAAGCGAATTTTTGTTACTGATTTCCCATCCAGCGAAATCCGTGGGCGATGATCTCGCACGTCATCGCAGATCGTTTTCATTGTCTAAATAAACCATTTCCTTTGAGGCATCAGGAAGCTATTCTAGAGTTACCTCTGTTTGTTTGTTTTAGGTCGTTAACTCCTAGGTGATATACTTTTAAATAAAAGTATTCCAGGTATGTATATTGGATCTTTGGTCTTGGGAATTAGTGATAGATAATGTTAACTGTCGCAATTATTTTGGGCTGTCACGATATTAAAATTTTCATCCTAGTTAAAATGGTCGACAACTTTATTACTAAGTCATAGTTATAGTCTGAAAGGAATTCTCTGGTAAGTATGAAATGAAATAAATTCCCTTGATGAGAAAGTTATCAAAGTTTTTCAGTAAGTTAGATTGGATAAGGACTCCTCTTGCGCAAGAATTTGGTAGTATATTTCGATCTATGTTTCATAACATTATTTGCTATAAACTAGTATGTGTTTTTTACTTCTCAGGATAATAGTGTCATTCATTTCCTTACTAAAAAAAAAAAAAAAAAAAAAAAATGCGTTCTTGAATGGAGTCCATCCCTTTCTTGTGAAGATTGTGAGGCTCTTGTGAACACAAGGACCTCACCAATATTGCGTCAAAAGAAAGACACCCACGAGGTAAGAAACAAAAGTTCCCCGAAGACTCTCATGACCCACTCAGCTGGACAGTTACAAGATGCTCTGCAACAAGAAAACTAAGATGAACTGTCTCATGTTCGTCCCATGAGAACTGCCAACAATGCAGCAGGGACGAGGAAACAGTGATCATAGCACGAATCACCTAGAGTTTCTCAAGGATTATTTAGATATCTTTTCGAAGGCAGTTGCCAGGTCTCTCCTACGCTTTTTGTTCTCCTCAGAAAATCAACTTGTTGCTCAATACTTCACGATGAATAAGATTATGACATAAGCCACTTCACGAACGCTAAGAGCAAGGAAGTCTGTTAGCTAATTACAGAGTCCTTTGCCCGTTTGACAGTCTAAATGCTTGCCTGCCTGACTGCGCCTGCAAGGGAATCGATGGTAGGCCTGAATTAAAGAGGAAGACCCCACTGCTCGGTCAGCGACGGCTGCCGCAGTGGAAAGGAAGGAAGCAATAAGAGCTGGGAAGTCTGACGTGGGAAGGACAAGGAAGTATTATCATTTATAAAAATCTGATGGGTAAAAAATGTATATATATATATATAAATAAAATATAAATAAACAAAGGAACGAGGGGCAAGGACATGATTAAGTGTGAAGTGAATAATTCTATCAGGCTATTAGTTAGAAATGATGTTATCGTGCGCACTACATTGCCAACAGTTGAAGCGGTTGGCTAAACAGCGCTTGTTTCGAAATCCGAGATGTTGCTAGTGTCAAGAGGTAGGGATAATCACAGAAAAAAACTAACTTTAAACTGAAGTAATTACTCCTAGGAATCCTGTAAGAAAATTATGCTCATTTGAATTTTTAACAACTTCAACTCAAGGATTTACACCTCGGTATCAACGTTGAGCCCCATGAACACGTGCATTTGAGGCTAATTAAAAGTCTTGCCACTGTGCCTAGAATTAACAGAATATTTCTCTTGTGTGCCAGGCCTTTGCCATTTAGCTATACTGTTTACTAATTTGCATCATGACTGTGGATATTTATTAAATCATCGAAACATTATTCATCAGAAAATATCGAATTGTCAAATTATATTTGTTTTACTAACATCTTTTATAGTTTACTTATATCTATTTTTGTATTAAATAGCAATACGTTATCTCAATACAAGATTTCTGTGAAATATCTCGCACAGGCTGCTCCTTTTCCAATGTTGGATCTCGTATAATGAATCCGGCTCCTGGTCCCTACTAAAGCTTCACTTTGACCTTGCAACAATTCTTGTGTCTGGAGTTCGCCCGTCAGCTCTTGCAACAACTTTTCCCATTTCTGTGACCTGCCAAGTGTATACTTTGTTAAGGGAAAGAGGAACGGGAAGAATTCTACTCGACTTTACTGTTAGTTTACAGTGGTATTGTCATGTAAGAAAAATATAATTCAGTTCCCAGACTTAATCGCAAACGTATTAGGGGATGAGAGTAAGGTGTATATTTAAGTGACAACGTACATGTCTTCTATGCAATCTTACATGAATCTCAGAACTTGAGGCTCTGAAATAGCTACCATTACTTATCTAACGATGTAGGATATATCTGAGGTAAAATATAACCGTTTCATTAAAGGTAGTTTAGTATTTTAAGAGGGCAATAACTCGAGAGCTTTCTTCCATATACGTTTGTGTGCGTGTGCGTGTGTATGTATGAGAGAGAGTGAGGGATTGAGTGATTCTATGATAAATTTATCAAGCGACAATGTATGAAAAAAGTATTTCCAAACCAGATATGTCAGTCATGGGTACGGATCAAAATGAGAAAACACAATATGATGATCGCAAAGAAAAGAAAAGTAAAAAAAAAAAAAAAAAAAAAAAAACGATGCAAGAGACGGGCGGAAGGGAAGGAAGGTGACGCGAAAATGAAAGCCAGTTCACACCGAATGGAATGGGGTATGAATGGAATTAGGAACACGTGAGCGAAACCCTTACGAAGATTTAGGGTTGTGGAGAGCGCCCTGATAGATACTGTGCTTCCATGTTATTATTATTATTCTTTTTTTTCTCGAAAAGTATTTACAGATTTTACAAAATACTTTATGAGAGTCTGAGTAACATGAAGGGGAAAATTCATTCGAAAGCTTTTTGTATCCAATCAAGGGTTGGGTGTTGGGTGATTTATTAACGAGGAAGACGATTCCACTCACCTGTGGACGTGACTATCCCGGGGCAGTTCACACACACACACACACACACATACACACACACACACACACACACACACACACACACACACACACACACACACACACGACGCCGCGCATGCACTCCCAGTTCATCGTATCGTCTTCATTTATTCGTGCGTACTCTTCCATCAATAAAGAGGCATGCCGTACTCTTACTACTGTTACTGTCCAACCAATCCATTGTATTGAGATGTCTACAGCCTTTTACAGTATGTGTGTGTGTGTGTGTGTGTGTGTGTGTGTGTATTTATGTATATATGTATATATGTATATATGTATATATAATATGTATATATATTTATGTGTGTATATATGTAATAAATATATATATGTGTATATGTGTAATATATATACATTATGAATAAATATATATATCATGTATATGTGTGTATATTATATATGTATATATATAAATATGTATACATAAATATATTTATATATACATATATATATATATGTTGGCAGGAACAGCAGTATATATTGTTACATCCATAAGACTTTAATGCCTCATAACTTATCACACAAACAAGTAATCAATAATTAATAGTGATGCACTTGCAAACTGAACAAACTAACAAGAAAGCAGAAAAATAAGAAAAATAAATAGGAAGAACAAGATTAGTAAAAACACATGTACATAGACATGGGAAGGTAGAGGTTCCCTTTAAAGACGCATGTACTAGGGTCTGGGCCAGGTATATACTTAAAGGGAATGTACACTATGGGAAATTAAAGGTCTAGGGAATATTAAAGTAAAATCTTGAAGGTAGGCATTCTTTAACAAGGAAAAAGTGGATTAAATTCTACAATGACTAACACGTTGCGTATTTTTGGGAAAAAATACAAAAAGAAGGATTTGTTTATGTAGAAAGATAAAATGATTAATTTTTTTTTCTTTATAAAGTATTTGTAAAAGGAAAAGGAGTAAATTAAACTTCCGTTCCCGAGGCGTGTCTACAAAGTGAGATGAAGTGGTGTGTTAGATCACAGTAGATTCAGTCCCTCTAAGAAACATATGCTTAACCCAATGCCGTCGGGGAAAATGAACAAAAAATGGGGAAAATGCTGTGCCCATTTTCTATATTTTTTTGTGAAATGTCTGCTCATAGATGGCTCTGCTAGTGCTTAGCCACAAAGGAGTCAATCAGTAGACCTTGTGACCATACGTGATTTGAATTGGCGGGAAAAACGTGTTTTTTACTAGTGCTATGGATATCGATGGTGTTATTTTTATTATAAACATTATAATTATTATAATGTTTTTTAATATTAGTAACAGCAAAATAAGATAATGTAAAATATTTCGTAAATCAAAGAAAAGGGTGAACGGGCGAGACGGGCAGTACTCCTAACTGGCTCATTGGTGACTTAGTACAAGTATAGCCATCTATGTGTATAAACAATCAAACAAGTACTAACAGTGGGCAAAGCACGTGTCTACCCGTCGTATCCGTCGGCAAGGGGTTAATAATGATGTTGTGGAAACATTTAGGGTTCTACTTTGAGAACAGTAATTTCGGCGATCACAGAGGGATTTAAAATATAAATGAGGTCCAAAGTTTAATAACTGCTCTAAATTCAGCGATAACTTTGGTGGCTCTCAAAGAAATCACATGCGACTATATATGAGTATATGAATATATATGTGTGTATGTAAGTTTGCATGTGTAATTTTATGTATGTATATACATGTTTAAACATAAATACATATATATATATATATATGACACAAACACAGTAACGTGTACACAAAGATGAAAAGAAAACAGTCTCAGTATGAAATGAAATTGAATCGTAACGTTTCGAACTCTTCACGAGTTTCTCTTCAGACGAATGATATACCAAAATGGATACAAGGTCGAAGAGTCTAGGGAAGGCTTTGCTAACTAACGAGGAGGTAAGGTCATCCAAGCCCCATTGACCAGCACTCAAGTTAAAGTTAGACATTTTTCTAATTAATAGAGATTCTAACATTTTCCTTTCGTACAAATTAGCTTATATATGAATTAATTTTGCGTTTTTCCAGTTATGGTGGTGACCTTCAAATGAACGAAACACGCATTTGAATCTCTGGCATATCACGTTTATGTTCATTGATTCTAACATCACGTTTATGTTCATTGATTCTTTTCTCTAAAGCTCTACCGGTCTCACCTATGTAAAACTTGGGGCAATCCTTACGGGGTATAGTATAAATGCCTAGAGAAGTCCCAAGAGCGCCGCTAGTCGCATTGTGCTTAACCAAAGTATTACGCAACGTGTTCGGATTCGTAAAAACAATGTCAATTCCATTCTACTTTAAAATTAATAGTACGCGCGAGGTTGTTGAGTTTTTCGAAAAACTCATCGAAGTCTGAACGGTCCACATGATGTGGGTGACGGATGTCCACAGAATGTTTATCAGAAGTGGATATATAAATTCGCGTAAATCCTTTGGTGATATATTGACAGGAGAGACTAGATACACGAGGGTCTGACTGACGTACATCCATCTTGTACCGTGGTGACAGTGCGACTGGCTTCTGTCTAAAATAATAACAGTTTTGCCATATCATTGTTCCATACACAGTTCGTTCACTGATACGATACACACATACACATCTCCCCCCCTCCTCACATTCAGAAGCCTATGAACAGGCAGCAATACGCCGAGAACGTCGTCTGGCGCCATAACTTCTGGGTTGACGACGTCTACGGGGGCAAGGAGAATCTCGGGCCGGGCGGTCAGGGACGTCCTCATACTTGTCTTCCACAGGTGCACGGGGTGGAATGGGCACTACGCGAAGGAACCGACGATTTCTCCAAAGCACTCGTCCTGAAGGCGTCCGGAGAAGGTAGTCGCAGCTCCGACCAAGTCCCATAACTACAGCTAGAGACAGGATCTTGTATTCGGACTTGCGATCCAATCTGCAGTGGCTATAATGGTCTGGAGTTGTACAATGCCTTAGCAGCTTGCGTCCTTATAGCTGCACAGCGATCACATTCTTCTGTCTTTGTTTGCCATTCTGGAGCAAAAGATGAACTGTGGGCTGGAACACAGGAACGTAGAGGGTGGCCAAACAAAACTTGTGTAGGGGAACGGCCATTCTGACTTGATGTATTATGGAGTTCCAACAATCCACGTTTAAAAGCTTCATTCAGGATACCACAAGGGGCGACCTTCGTAATTAGGTGTTTCACTGCCTTCACTGCAGCTTCTGCATGACCATTACTCTGTGGATAATGGGGAGAGGATGTATCATGGCGAACGCCCCATTGACACAGAAAGTCGTTAAAATCTTGGCTCGAAAACTGAGGTCCACCATCAGTGCATGGCTGAAGAGGTACTCCTAGGTCACGGAAGAATCTTCTGAGGAAACTAATAGTGGCGGCAGAATGCTATCACAGGCCATCCTGAGAGTCGGTCAACATACACAAGGAAAGACTTCCCCGCTGCACTGAAAAAGTCTGCTGACACAGACTCAAAGGGTTTGGTGGGTGCTTCTTCTGTCATCATGGGATCCTATTGCTGACTTGGCAGAAGTACTTGGCAAGGCTCACATGATCTAAATGCATTTGTGATATCTAAATTGATACCAGGCCACCATACAGTCTGTCAGGCACGACGCTTTGTGGCCTCTACACCTCGGTGACTGTCATGTAGGCGAGCCAACACTTCTCGGCGAAGGGTAGAAGGAACTACAATGTGGGTCCCAAAAGGATGAGGTCCTCATCGTGGTACAAATTATCATGTTCCTTCCAATATGGGAAGCACCAAGTCACTTGTCTGTATTGTCCCTGATACTGCACTCAGAGTGGCCATACGCTGAGTGACTACACATCTGACATAGTGACGTGTATCATTACTAAGAGTGATATCTTTAGGGGACAGGGAATCCACTGGAGCACGGGAAAGGGCATCTGGGATTGATAGTTCCTTTCCTTTATGCCACATAGCTGTAAAGACATAACTTACTATATTCTCTTCCAGGCGTTGTAGTCGGGGGTTATCGATAGCATCTAATGTGTAGAAGTTAAGTATGGGAACCAGAGGTCTATGGTCTGCCATCAGAGTGAAGTGGGGCAAACCAAGCAGGTAATATTTGCACTTCATCATATCCCATACTGCAGCCACTAATTCCAACTCAATTGTGGCATATCTCGTCTCCACATCTGCAAGAAATCGGGAACCACATTGCATTAATTGCCATTCTCTAGGCTTATGTTCTTGCAACAGTGCATAGCCTATACCATACAGGCAGGAAGCATCTGTCTGAATTATGGTTTTGAGTACTGGGTCGAAATGGGCGAGAACAGGTGGTTGTGATAGAGCTTTCTTCACACGGCTGAATGATGCATCATGATCAGGATTCCATAAGAAGGCACACTTGGGACTCATGAGGGGGCGTAAAACATCAGCAGACCTGGCAATTGCAGGGGTGACCTCAGCCAGTTGGTTCACCAAGCCCATAAATGATCGGAGGTCTGTCAGGTTAGCTGGTTTTGCGAATTCAGCAATGGCACGGAATTTCTCTTTCTCAGCTGCAATTCCATTCCCTGACAGGGTATATCCACAGAATGACACCTCTGGGGCTGCAAACACAAACTTGTCAGCGTTCATGGTAATGTGATGTGCACGGCATCTCATGAGAACTTCCTGTACTTGCTTTAGGTGGGATGCATAGTCCTCATCCCATAGAAGGACGTCGTCTACCACCTTTACACACTGCTGCACTCTGTCAAGTGCTATGTCACCTCGACGGCAGTACTCATCACCTGTGGCTACGAAGCCCATGGGTCCACGACAAAAGCAGAAGCGACCATAAGGGGTGATGAATGTTGTTAAATGTTGATCTCGCTCCTCTAAAGGTATCTGCCAATAGCCATATAAGGCATCCAAGGTGGAAAAGTACCGTGCCTTTGGGTTGATACGACGTACAGGATCGTGAGGTGTCGGTGAGGGATGGGCAGGGCGGAGCACTTGACTGTTGAGTTTGGTGAGGTCAGCAGTTATCCTGACACCTACATTAGGCTTAGCTACAGTCACTAAGGGGTGACATCATTGTGACGGTTCATCACCTGCAGGAGTAATGATACCCTGAGGCACCATGGAGTCCAACTCTCTCTTAACGCCATCCCGCCAGGCAAGGGGAATGACTCGGGGCGTGTACACAGCAAATGGTTTGGCATTTTCCTTTACAAAGATCTTGGTGGATGTAAAGGGAACTGTTGTGATGGTAAAGGTGGGGGTGGCTGGTGGCATGTGTCCTGGGGTGGCACCGAACAGTGATCAAGCATAACTCTGGAATTCTTGCTACCTCCGCAGGCTAAACTGTTTGCAGGTTTTTACTGGGAAAGCGTTTGCCATGCCGTCTGCCTAGGATCTGTTGTGGGTAGTCCTTGGGGATAATTTGTAGCTGTTGTGTGTGGCTCCAAGACAGCAGAGGTGGTAAAGAACTCAACACATTTATCCAACCCTGTATGGTGACTGTACCATACGTCATGCTAGCATATAATGATCCAAGGACATTGCAGTTCATAAGCGATCCATCAGGATTATGCAGTCTGAAGTCTATGGATGTGTCCAGATTGTCTGTGGTTAATCTTAGAGACTCGAGAAGGGTAACATCCATCATGGTTGTATCAGATCCTGTGTTGGGTATGCTGTCTAAATATGCTGAAGAGTCTCCTGACTGCACTAACAATTTAATTGTTGGAGATGCAGGGCCTACACGGGATTCAGTTTCAACAGTGCAGACTTTGGCTATGCAATGTGAAACTTGGGAAACCGAGAGAACATTCCCTTGTTGGGGTGGCATCATTTTCTTTTTAGATGACTGGTAACGGCTGGCAAAGTGACCTACTTTGCCACAGGTACAGCAGGTGCTAGTAGAAGCAGGGCATTTCTTCTTGATATGTGACCTGTATCCACATTGGTCACAAGTTCTTTTGCCTGTGGTTGTGAAGACTTTGGAGGGAGACTGGTGGCTTTTCGGTGGGGTTCTTCACCGCTACCCCTAGCAGCTTGCTGCTTTTTCTGCTTATAAACAGACACTGCACATGTAGCTGATTGCAATGGGCATAGTTCTTGGGTGGTGGACTCGGCAGCCTCACGAGACCTACACACAGTTATTACGTCATCAAGGGTGGCATCGGACTTCATCTCTAACAGGCGTTGTTTGGTTTCTTCATCTTAAACACCTATCAAAATGGCATGCTTGATTTGGGTCTTGATACAAGCTATGCTATGTCGTTACACAGTCCATCTGCAGATTGCTTAAGGCACACAGAAAAATCGATAAATGTCTCATTGTGGGCCTGCCTGCATTGGGAAAATGTGAGAAGTTGTAAAGCCTCATTCTTTTGGTCTCGAACGTCAGAGGCAAACCTGAAGCTGGAGACACACCTAAACTGTGTTTCAGTGTTCCTCTCATGTAAGCAGATAAGCACGCACGTAAGTGTATTAATTGTTTATGCTGAGGCAGGCTATGCAGGTCAATCATGACGGTATAGTCATCCCACCGTTGTCTCCACTCTTTGTCCGACCGCAAAGTATCGTCTTGGGCGAGGGGTGGGGGAGGCTGGACTGAAGTCTTCAGTGCTGGAGTACATGACGAAGGCGCCGAAGCCGGAAGGTCAGTGGCGACTGCAGGCTGTGGTCCTACAGTCTGCGGGGAGTAGGAGATGTGGTGAGGGCAGCAAATAGCTGTAAGAAACGTTGTTCCTCAGCCTTCCTTCTCTGCTTGCCGACCTCGCTTCTATGTCTGCCTTCCTCCTGTCTTCGCCTCCTCCTCTTGTCGTCGTTCCTCGTCCTCTTGTCGAGGTTGTGTTTCCGCCTGTTTCCTCTCTTCCGCCTCTTGCCGCCATATTCTCATCATTTGCGATAGTATATCCATGGATATATTAGCTGGCTGTGCTTCTGGTGGCGATGTCGATGAAGGAGACGGCGTGACTTCCTCTTGTGTAGCCGCTGCTTTCGTCTTCTTAGGCATTTTTGTGTCTGAGTTTATTCGTGGCGCCTCACAGACGGACGCCGCGGAGCTCGACGTCACGAAGGGGCGGAGCTTCGTCTTTCTGGCTGTGTGGTGCAGCGAGAACACCAGTGCAGCTTCAGACAGGATACGTGATGATATAGAGTATAGCTCTGGCCAAAATGAGCCAAAATACGGGCGGAATCAAATTGCAGCTGTATTCCCTGCTCACAATACACCACAAGAGTTCACTGCACTTCACTAACACCACACAAGTCACTCAGACACTTCACAAATTGAGGGTAGTCACTAAACACGAGGCCGTTGCATCGCTGTGTCACACTGCCGGTTCATCTCTTTACTGTTTTTTTCACAGAAAATCACTGCGCCATGTGGGTGTGGGATGTCTACAGAACGTATATCAGAAGTGGATAGATAAACTCGCGTAAATCCTTTGGTGATATATTGACAGGAGAGACTAGATACACGAGGGTCTGAATTGACATACATCCATCTCGTACCATGGTGATAGTGCGACTGGCTTCTTTCTAAAATAATGACAGTGTTGTCATATCATTGTTCCATATACAGTTCATTCACTGATACGATACACATATGTACACACTTGCCACAGAGAAAAAATGTCATCTATGTAACAAAACCAAATCTTGTCGGGAGGGAGAATAGATGGAAGGAGTTCAGATTCAAACATCTCCATATATAAATTCGCAAGGACAGGGCTGAAGCTACTTCTCATCGCAATACCGTTGATTTGTTTATAAATTTCGCTGTCAAAAATAAAGACATTATTCGTGACACACAGACGGATGAGCTCGATAAAGCAATTGACTGGAATAGGGTAGGGATCTTCTCATGAGATGAAGAAAGTTTTCTTTCAAGGAAATCTAGTACATCGTCAAGCGGGACATTAGTGAACAAGGAATCTACATCAAAACTCACTAATTTCTTACCGTGCGTCGGCAAGTTTCTAACCTTATCCATGAAATCCATTGAATGTTGGATATGACTATCAGAAAATGATCCTATAATATGAGATAAAACGCTCACTAGCCAAGAGTCTAGAGGACGGGTAACTGAGTTACAAGAAATAATAGGCCTTAGAGGGACGCCCTGTTTGTGAGCTTTAGGAAGGCCATAAAAATACTGAATAGTGGGATTAACCGCTCTAAAGTGATAAAAAAAATTGGGGTCGGGACATTTAGCAGCAATACGCCTGAGGTTTTAACGAAGGATTCCATGACTGATGGGTAAGGGTTAGAGCGCAGTTTTTGATACGTTGAGTTGTCATTTAGGAGGGAATGAGCATTGCTTATATTATCAGATTTATTAAGGATAACTACATTATATATTATATACATATCTATACATACATATATATACATACATATATATACATACATATACACAAATACATATACACATACATATAAGTATACACACATATGTATATATACATATTTTCATATAATGGTATATATATCTTTATCTATCTGTCTATCTATATGTACAGATATATATGAATATGGATATATTTAGACCGTAGTTAGTGATAGTAAGTTTTAGTTTTGTAATTCTTGTTTCTGTAGGTATTTCATATTATGTAATTAAAGTGCTATTATTTTTCTGTACATGTGGTCAATCTGTCTTAAATGTCTTATGTCTATTCTTCTTTGTCTTAGCTTTTCCCTACTCGGGGTCGCCATTTCTAATGAGACTTCCAATGCCTCTACCTCATCTAGATGTTTCTCCCTCATATCTTTTTGAATAACGTCCTTCCATCTGGTCTTAGGCTTTCATCTTGGTCTGTTTCCCTCTATTTCCATCTCCATTGCCTGTCTTCCCACATGATCTTCGTTTCTTCTTAGCATGTGTCCATACCATCGCAGTCTTGATTCCTGAACATTCTTTGATATTTCTGTTACTTTAAGTGATCCTCTTATATAGTTATTCCATATGCAGTCCATCTTTGTTACCCCCACCATCCATCTGAGCATTTTCATTTTAGCAACATCCAATTTTCTTTCTTCAACTTTTCTCAGCGGTACAGTTTCTTAACCATAGGTCATAGCTGGTCTGACCACCGACTTATGCACCTTTCCCTTCAACTTTACAGGCACTCTTGTCGCAGATCACTCCCCAAACCTTTCTCTAATTATTCCAACCACATTGAATTCAATGTTTAATCTCTCTTCCCATGCTGCCATCTTCCTCAAACATCGCTCCCAAATACTTAAAGTGGTCCACTCTCTTCAGGTTCAATCCATCTATTTGTATCATTGACTGTTGATCTCCTTCTGTGTCCGTTGTGAAATACTCAGTATTTTTCCTGTTTATCTTCAGCCCTTTACTCTCCAATGTAGTTCTCCATCCTTCCATCTTCCTCTGTAGCTCATGCTTCATCTCCGCCACCAACACGATGATATCAGCATACAGTATGCACCATGGTGGCTCTTCACGCACTTCCTCTGTCATCACATCCATAACCATATTGAACAGTCTTGGGCTGAGGGCTGAGCCTTGGTGCAAGCCAACCTTAACCTCAAACCCATCTGTCATTCTTACTGTGTATCGGGCCTTGGTGGTAACATTCTTATAAGTCTCTTGAATCATTCTCACATATTACTCCGTCACTCCTCGCTTGCGCATACATCTCCACACTTCCTGTCTCGGCACTCTATCATAAACTTTCTCTAGATCTATAAACAACATGTGTAACACTTTTTACTTTACTCGATACTTTTCTATTGTTTGTTTAAGGCAAAATATCCCGTCCACCGTTCCTACTCCTTTCATGAAGCCCAATTGTTGTTTTCCAATAAACGCTTCCTGTCTTATTCGGCCATCCATTATTCTTTCTAATAGTTTCAAAGTATGTGACATTAGTTTTATGCCTTTATAATTTTCACAATTTTGAACATCTTTCTCTTTGAAAATCGGTATTAATATGCTTTCTTTCCATACTGTCAGGATATTCTTATCCATCACCCTCCCCATCAGCATCCATAACACGCCAATGCCTTCCTTTCCCATCGCTTTCCAGGCTTCTATGGGGATACCGTCTGGCTTTCCCGTTTTTCTTCTTCAGCGCCTGTTGCACCTCTATCCTTAATATTTCCGAGACTGCACCCTGGTTAGCGTCTCTATCACCTCTGATCAGCCGTTCATTTTCCTCGTTCAGTAATTTAGAGAAATACTTTTGCCTGTCTCTTGATGTTTTCTTATTCTGTTCTAATTATATTTCCATTCTCATCTTACATTTTCTTTATGTGTACTATATCTTTTGTGCTTTTATTCCTTGTTTTCCCCAGTTGGAAAACCTTTCCCTGTCCTTTCTTGCTGTCTAGATCTTCATACAACTGATCATAAGCCCTGCTCTTAGCTATTGCCACTGCTCTCTTTGCCTCTTTATTCTTGGGCTTATATTCTTCTGTATCTCTCTCGGCTAGGGGATTTCCCATTTCTTCTTAGCCTCTTTCTTCTCCGTTATTGCCCATTGTATTTCATCCATGGACCACTAAGTTTCTTTATCTTTCCAGATCTTTTCACTAGTTTCTCCTAAAATCTCTTTTCCTGCACGTATCACAAATTCCGCTGTTTCATTTCACCAGGAGTTTAGATCTTCAATTTCTTGGCTAATTTGCCCAAGTACTCTCTCTTTGGACTCTTCTTTCTTCACCTGCTCCTTCAATCTATGCCATTTGATCTTCTTAGGTCCAAGTTTCGGTGTGCTATGCACTCGGGATACCTTGATGTTCAAATCCATCACGACCAGTCTGTGTTGGTTGGTCTCGTGATCTTTTTAGGCACTAATGTATCAACTAGTTACCATGTTTTGGCGGAACCGTTTCTGCATTCATTGGACTTTATCTTGAGAGCTTTGTGAGTATTATTTCTATCATGTATGGCTTTCTTATTGTTGCCATTTATCTAAGGGGCGGGAGGACGTGTTTTTGTTTGCTACATTTAAGATCATCCTAAAAAGCTGTTGGTCAGCAATTTGTCATGAGACAGCATCTGTGTGAAGTATAACATAGGGTCTATTTGTATTATAACATTTAATATGGATTTGTAAACATGACAGTTTGGAATGCTGATGAAACTGCGTGAATTTCTTGGTGAGGCTAAGTTTCACTAATGCACACATTATCAATGTCCCTCCTTAATTATCAATTCAATATCTTCGAAGTGACTGAGGAAAAACTGTAGATTGATGTGCTCTATTCTGGTAGTGACATTGGTCGTAGGTAATGCCGTGGAAGGTGTAAGGGGAGTGTGGTTATGTGTGTTTGATTTATAGCGTGGAGGTAGAGGACATCCTGACAGGGGAGGTGATGCGAAAGGGAAAGATTAGTAAATAGATTGATCGTGGGTAAGGGTTGGGAGATCGGATGTGATGGGGTGGAGACTGTTGAGACGGATGGTCCCTTTCCGCATTCCTGCGGCTGAGGAGGCATTGCACCTTGGTTAAATAAATTGTTTATTGTAGATTGTTGTTCGGAAAACATTTAGATCAGCAAATGAATTTCATTTTCAATGGGATTTTGATTGCTGAAGGAGGGTTCATGATGTGTTTGTGTGTCTTGGTGTTTTTGTTTTTGAAAGATCTCACAAAAGGTGTAGATATACCTGTTTTCTTTGGTGGTAGAGACCAGTCAGTGGCGGGAGTGTCTGTCGTTGTAGCAAAGACTATATTGTTCTTTTTTAAGCACTCATTGATCATGGTGTGCACCATGAAGTTTGTCATCCTTTTTGTCTATAGTAATGTTTCTTGTTCTAGAGTCTGATATATATATATATATTATATATATTATATATATTATATAATATATATATTATATATATTATATATTATATATATTATATATATTATATATATTATATATATATTATATATATTATACATATATATTATATATATTATACATATATATTATATATATATTATCTATGTTATATATTTATTATCTATATTATATATTATATATATTATATATGTTATATATATTATATATGTTATATATATTATATATTTATATTATGTATATATATTATATATATATATTATAAATATCATACACACACACACACACACACACACACACATATATATATATATATATATATATATACATGTACCTTCATAACAGATGTATATCTGTTATATATGTATGTGCATATGCATATATATATATATATATATGTATGTGTGTATATATATATATATATATATATATATATATATATATATATATATATATAATGATATTGTAGGCCTCGTCAATCTCATCCGGGCTGTACAGTTTCCTGATTTGATCACATAAAACCAACCGTGGCCATGCTTTTCCCATGGCAATAAAGCATAGGATCGTGTTCACTTCTGTGGTTATGTTGCCAATCTGATAGACGGCTTTTTTGTCTGCACTGTATACAGTTTCCATTTATCTGATTTCTTGCACTGTTGTCTTCACTGTTATCACCATATTAATTAATTTCGTTATTTCTGATCGGACTGCTGTGAATGTCCGGATTGCTAAATCGCCCTTTACCCTGGGCAGCCTTGACCCTGGCTGCTGTACGAGTGCCCAATGTCATTGGTGACGGGGCATCCTTGACCCGCACAGTCAAGGGGCTCGTATCCTAGTACGGAGGTCCCACTATCCTGAGAAGGAGGCACGAAACCCTGTGTTTATCTGAAGATAAGAGCTCGGGCTTGCTGCTCAAGGAAGCGCTGGGGGAAGCCTTCTGGCTCGTCCCTTGTGACACAGGGAGAGTAGCCAGATTTCCCTCTAACTCTGGAATCACAGGATGCTATCGTTTGTTGGGCTGTAAGGCGGCGGCAGAGAGGAGGCAAAAACACGTTCGTTCACCACGGCTGCTAGACTCATATGTGTGTGTGTGTGTGTGTGTTTGTGTGTATGCATAGATATGTGTATATAATATATACACATTTCTATTTACATATATGTTTATACATGCATTTGTATGTATATATGTATATATCTTTATATATATGTATGTATATATTTAAATATATGTATATATATGTAAACACACACACAGTGATTTGCCACATCAACCAAAGATGTGGCAAAGCGTAATCTCAGGGTATTGCTGAAATCACGCCTTCACGACACTGCTCATGTGGATGGGTCTGTTATCCTGGACGAGGAAAAAGCACCATTGCACTCAACGATGGTAGAAACATCTCGTCCAGGATTTCTACGTAGGTATACCCTGTAAATCTGCCGGGCCCGACATCCCTGACCCTACTGTTATGCATCCACTCAAACAGCCTAGCGGTTGCTGAGAAGAAAATGGCTTATGGTAAAGGGATGTGGCAACTAACTACCGACAACGTATCCTTCTCGAACCCAGTCAGCTGTGAAGGGTGTTACAACTGAATATCAAATGGCTTTCATTAGCTTATGATATGCAATAAAGTACAAGTTCCCCATATTTCTTTCATATAGCACACTGATTTATGGTTTTAAATGACATTTACTTCCTCCGTCATGCATTTAGGACGCACACTTCTGGCCCTGCCTCTGGTGGATCCAGTTGCTTGGTGTCTCTGGATCCACAGAGACACGGTTGGCCTCCAAATTCTTAATCTTGATATTTCTACTTTTGAGTGTTCCTTAGTGTAAAGTGTAATTATGAGTAATTATATTTTCAATAGTATATATTAATTATATTTATATATGTATATGTATATATGTGTATACATATGTACATATATGTAATGTATGTACATATATGCATAAACATATGTATATGTATGTATATGTATATATATGATGTATATAATATGTAAATATATATGTATACATATTTATAAATCATATATATGTGTGTGCATGTATGTATCGACTTCTAGTGATCGGTTTGGTTTCATCTACTTTAGTTTTTTAGCGATACATATGTATATGTGTGTGTATATGTATGTATATCTGTATATATGTATATAATTATATGGATATATATTATATATATATGCATATATATTATATATATGCATATATATATATACGCACATGTATATACATATATATAGTAAGTGTATATATATATATATATATATATATATATATATATGCATATATGTATGTGTATATATAAAATTATATGTATATATATAAATACATTTAACTATACATATAGACATATGTGTATATATAAAAATATAAATGTGTATATACATTTATATATGTGTGTATGCACATGTATATATACACACATGTATATATATGTTCACACACACACACATACACACAGATATGTATGTAAGAATACAGCATAGCCTGCATCCTACACATTATCGCTTTCCTTAAGAAATCCTTCAAAATGCACTGCCACATGTATTGCTAATGCCTCATTAGGCTGCAGCATCCAGATTTGCCGATACGTTTGAAGTTATCCTAGCCTCTGTTGACGTTCCATCCCCTTTAGCGACTGTTAGGCTATTTATAACGGGAGGTGAATCGCGTGCATCGGTAAAAAATAACTATTCTCTAGCTGAACCATTTTGCCGACGATTAGTTTGAGTTAACTGATAGAAAATTGCTCAGAATTGGTTTGACAAATATATATATATATATATATATGTGTGTGTGTGTGTGTGTGTGTGTGTGTGTGTGTAGATATGTAGCATATATTTAATATAGACATGCGTGTGTTTATATATATATGTATACATAACATATGTGTATATATAATATGTAGATGAATATAATATATATATGTATATGTATAAAATATATGTAATATATATAAATATATAATACATATATAATATATATAAATATATAATACATATATAATATATATGAAGTATGTAATACATATATGATATATTTATATATATAATATACATGTATGTATATAAATGTATATATGTATGTATATAAGTTATGTGGGTATATAATATGAATATATTTATATATGTATATGAATATATTTATATATACATACACATATATTCATATATATGTATGTATTTATATATATACATATATGTATGTATTTATATATACACATATGTTTTTTTTTTATCTATCTATCTATGTGCATTTTTATATCTATTTATTCTTATCCATAACTCCCAGGGAGGTCGGACTAGTAGCACAGCTGAAAGCTCGGAATCTCCATTAAAGGCTGGGTAATGAAGTGTTTTCATTGAAGATATGGAACGTGACTCTCCAGGGCGTGCAGATCGTTGCTAGTTTGCTGTTTGAATGTTCATTGATATAAGCGCTGTTTATCAATGTTGAAATTTGCCTGACTACGTGGTCATGTCACTTGCATATAATATTGATTTATTTAGCTTATGTATATCTACATGTGTGAATGTATATACAGAGTATTTTTACACTGTACTTATGTGTTTGTATGTCTGTACGTATTTACATACATCTCAACCCCTTCTGCTTTACATTTCAGTTTCATGTCTGAAATCGAGCATGGCTGAGTGTACCGTGCAACTGGGAGCGCCTGCCTGATGTTACTCTCTCCTTTATATGAAAATTTTATGAATGAAATTGAAAAAGCTTGTAGCGTGAGCGATGGCACAAAGGTATTAGAACATTTAAAACTGAAATCAAGAGGATCATCTTAAAGTTCAGAGTAAGATGAAATATCTTAAGGAAGATATGCTCCAAGATAAGAGGTCAAAACATATCCGGTTTTACGAGAATATGTATAGATTGGAAAATAAATTAGAAATTCTCATAACTATATAACATGCATGAATTGCAATGAAGGATTAGGTAAATTAAAAACTATAATAGATTAATAAAAGACACAAGAAATGAGAATATAACAATTGGTAATAACAGCAATGATGATAATAACTCCATAACTCATGAGAAGAAATCAGAGATAGAAGGGGAGTTATTTTTTCACGAGGAGAAGTTGAGGAAAGGAACAGACGAGAAAAGAAGAGGATGGGGTTGAGGGAAGGGGATGGGGGTTGACTGTTGGGGAGGAGGAGGAGGAGGAGGAGGAGGAGGAGAAGGGGGTGTGAAGGGTATGATAAGATTTACTCTTGTTTGCATATCCGGAGCCGTCTCCTGCACGACTCTGCTGCTTCCCAATATCCGGAATATTATTCTCTTGTCCCCTTCTCTCGTCTGTCTTCGTAATTTTGTTCTTTTCATTCGCAATATATTGTGTTTATATTACTTCATATCTGATTCAGAACTAAGTGAGACTAGTTTCTGTGTTATAAATTGATAAGGGATTTTATACAGGGAATCAGATACAAGGCAGAGAGAGCTGGTGATTGTATTTGGGGATATGAATATATTCTGGAGCGGTACGTGATGCCTAGGGAAGAAAACGCATTGCCGGTATTTTTTGTTCTTCTAAAAACGTTTTATTTATTTATTTATTTTTTCAAAGCATCCGAAATTTACTGAATATGGGATTAGCATATGGAGTTAGTGTCTTTTCTAACATTCACGCACATACAAACACCAACACACACACACACACACACACACACACACACACACACACACACACACACACACACGTGAATGTACTTGTATGTATAAATGCTCTTGCCTATACTTACATACGTCTAAATCTAAATGTGCACGCCCGCATGGTAAAGGTGATAACACGCCCAGCTCATAATCCAAGTGACGGAGGCATAATCCGGGATCCAGCTTCCCTCAGCACCGCCGCAGCAGCGCCGTCCTGCGCGAGATATACAAGCCTATACATATACCAAGGCTGTTAAACAATATATATGTGTACATATGTATATATACATATATATTTATATATATACATATATATAATGTATGTATGTGTTTGTATGTATCTGTATTTATGTATATGTATGTATGTATATATGTAATGTATATATATGTATGTATGTATATATGTAATGTATATATATGTATGTATGTATATATGTAATGTATATATATGTATGTATGTATATATATAATGTATATATATGTATATATACACACATGTATAATGTGTGTATATATGTATGTATATATACAATGTATATATGTATATATATGTACGTATGTGTGTAATTATGTACACACACGCACACGCACACACGCACACGCACTCGCACGCGCACACGCACGCACACGCACACGCACACCCGCACACACACACACACACACACACTTAAACATGCACACGCTACCTAAAACTAATACTTTAATGCTCGAATAATACTTGAATTGATACAGGAGAGGGAAATAACATAATGTTGTGCTGCCTTTCAATGTTGGCACGTGTGATAGGGATATTTTCCTATTAAAAAGTGGTATGTTAATTATCTACTGAGGAATTATCTGAGTAAATAATCAATGTTCACGTCCAATTTTACACTGAATTTGTGTTTGTCTTTCCACTTTGTGAGAAATTAATGCAGGCATTTTTTTTCAAATAATGGAATTATTCCATAAACAAACAAAATTATTCTTCATAGGTATAAAGTCAATTATGTTGCAACAGAATGCTTTATAGGAAATCCCCCGTGGAATAAAGAATCTGTGTTGTTTTATTTATGATATAAAATATGGCTGAACTAATTATGTATCATTGAAAATATTGATTATCTTCCTTTAATTGCAATAATTGAACGTAAACGTAAACATGACAAAATTCATAAAGGTAGGAACCCATTCGAAGGATGACGAAAATGCTAAAATCTGGCATTACGATCATTTTATAAGACCCTTTGGTATTGACTTTTGGTGTGCCGTGATATGAATTTGTGGCAAGTATGAGAACTTAGATATAATTATTTTTTGTCGTAATTTAACCCCCCTAAACCCTTGCTCGCTATGGTGTGTGTGTGGGGGGGGGGGGGGCTGAGGCCCAATGTAGGGAATCACTCCTACCTTGGCCCTCAGTCCTCACCTCAACAAATATTGCATGGTCTTTTCTTCTCCCCTTTCCTTTTCCTTCTCTTCATCCTCTTCTTCGTTAACTCATTTTTACCCTTTTCGCAGCAATACTTTACCATATTGCTATATGACCATTGATATCTATGATTTTTTTTTTTACCATTAACCATTGTTGTTATTTTAATTGACAGTGTAAATTGTACGTGTCTCAGAATTGTAGATAGTATATAATCAACTGAGTGATTATGTTTATATTATATGGATAGACGTCCTATATTTTCTTTAAGAATAAAGTCAGTTACGCGGAACACACACACACACACACACACACACACACACACACACACACACACACACACACACACACACACACACACAGACATATATACACACACACACACACGTACACACACACACAGACACTGAATGACCAAACAAGAGAAACATTATCCCTAATTATATATATATATATATATATGTATTAATGCTGCTTTGCAATGGGTATCCTTAATTACCTAAAGACCCCTATTTATTCTCCTTTTATTGACAGGGGTATGTCTTGGGTCATAAAAATAAACGGTTTTCCTTAAAAATATTACATATTTATTAATTAAGGAAAATGCAAAATGGTTTGATAATAGTGAAATTACATCTACCGCTTCCTACTTGTTACGTAGGATCACTTTTATATCATTTCGACAATCAAATACTTCATACGACTGAAATTGCCATTAACAGAATTCTGTATATCCTTTCCTAATAGATTTTGTCTTAATACATGACAATTCTGTACTCGATGTCTCAGTAATGAAGGCACCGATCCATGGTTTGGTAAATGAGAGGAACTTACTGAGAAAAAGCTTGAGAGTCACGACACTAGACTAAAATTTATTCTCTGCTTGAGTCTCACTTGATTCCCCGTGTCACCTCTTCCTCTACTAACGAGCGTCTTGTTTTTGCTTCCCTCCTTTTACTTGTGTGCCGTATTTGTTCCGTATTAAAGCTGAGTTCCATTCTCCCTCTCTCTATTTTTTTTTTATATACATATATAGATCTTCGTATTATGTAACATGTGTTATGTGTAGGTACACTTTCTTCTCTGTTTGACTGAGTGAGGCGGTGTTTGGTATCTCTCAAAGTCAGCTACGCTTTCATTCCCTGCCTGTGGGATTTGCACACAAACAGTTACTGGAGGTGACAGTGTCTTACCGTTGCACGTTCCGTTTGCCCTGTCTTCCTCCTACACCCCACCTCTCTTCTTATTCCTTTTTCTCCTCTTGTTCCTTCTTCATCTCCCTCTTCTTCTTTTCTTCTCTTTCTTATTCTCCTCTTCCTTTCCCTCCTTCGCTTCCTTGCCTTTCCGCCTCTACCTCCCTCTGCTCCTATCCTTCGCCGCTTCCTCCTCTCCCCCCCCCCCCCCACCTCTTCCGCTCATTTCCTTGTCTTTCATGTGGGACTCTTGCTCGGTCTATTCATTTTTCTTTTACATAACATAGCATTTCCTTCTCTCTCTCTCTCTCTGAATATATGAACACACACACACACACACACGCACACGCACACGCACACGCACACACGCACACACGCACACACGCACACACGCACACACGCACACACACACACACACACACACACACACATATACACACGCACATATGTGTGTTGAGTATAGAGGGTGCAAAGCGTTCAATATACAGTGTGTGTGTATATATATATATTTATATATATTTATATATATATATGAATAAATAAATGTAAATACACCCCCCCCCCCCCACACACACACACATACATACATGTGTATGGAGTATAGAGAGTGTAAACCGTTATAATTATACCATGTATTTATTATATACATTAACATGATTGTATTTGTGTGTACATACTTGTGTATAGATAGATACAAATAGATCTCTCCCTCTCTCTCTCAATATATATATATATATATATATATATTTAAATATAATAGGCGTGTGTGTGTTTGAGTGAGTGCGAGTGTTTGTGCGAATGCGAATGTGTGTGTATGTATATAGAGTATAGAGAGTGAAAAGCATTTCATATATCCTCTACATATGC
>NC_061822.1:11877197-11892197 GCF_019202785.1 Penaeus chinensis
AAAAGTGACTATTCATTTTGAAGTGTGTGACTATTTTATGTATTTCTTTATTATGATTTTCAAGCATTCTTAATCACTGATTCATCTGTTGCTATCGACACTGTTTTTAATTGACGAATCCCCCTTCCCTTCTAAATCCTGGATAATGCACTGTGTGTAGAAGGATTTGTACTTAAGCCCAGGCAAAGAAATGCCCTGTACTGTACTTCCTGCTCAGGGCTTGTTGATGCAGCTTCGGGTGTATCAAACACATGCATACACCTAATTAGCTTGGTATGGTTATCTTTGGGCGTTTTGCAAATAATCTTGCCCTGCCACCCTGAGGCTGTTCTCGAACCTCTTTATTGGTCTGCAAATATACAAAATATGCCTACACGTATGCCTGCACACACTTGCACACTCAGGCACATATATAGTAGACGAACATACACATGCAAGCATAAGCACATGCACGTACGCAATGACTCCCCCCTACCCCCAACATAATTTTACAGTTCCACACACAAATACACATCTGGACATGACTGTACACAAATATGTCCAATTTTACACTTGTTCGTGCACAGAACATAAACAAGTAGTTATGTATGCGTACATGCAGAAGCAACACACACAACTAACCAAATCTCACATCAAATCTTACTAAAGTAAGATGAAACAGAGTTATAATTACATTCAGCTCGTACATAACTTAACAAATTATGCTAATACGATTTCCTTCGACTTCTATCCTTCGCGTGCCGTAATCCGACGAGCCTCTGCGTTTGTTTAAAGCATTGATCTAGACTTCCATGCGAATGTGTAATATGCATACGTCAAGTGGAATTACGTTGGCTCAGCCCAGTGGGACTGGACATGACATTTCCCTGGCGAATGGAAATGGAAAAACAGGATACGGGAGGGATAGGGGAGTGAGAAAACGATAGATGTTCGTTTGAAGAGATTGCTTTGTTGCAGTTGAACCTGTAGTTAGTGTTATAATGGTTTGGGCTATATCTTCCTAACACAAGTCTAGTAAAAAGAGTGTGGTGTTAGGTTTCACAGCGTATCAACAGCAAGAGCAATGATAAAAGTAATTACAATCAAAATAGATAATTAGGGCAATAGCGAAAATGATAATGATAAGGATAGTTAACAGTAAACAGCAATATATCTAAAACAGGAAAGAAGTAGCAAAAAAAAAAAAAAAAAAAAAAAAAAAAAGAAAAGGATAATACATCATAAATATTAATTATCAAGGTAGTACAATGATCCTTGCAAGAAAGAATTGCATTTGTCTCAGTGAATTGGAAAGGTCAAGGTTGATCGACCAATGCACGTGTTGTGTGTGTGTGTGTTCGTTCGAGAGGAGTGGGTGGGGAAGGGTGAGAGGGTATACAAGGGGGCAAGAGTGAGCAGGGTGAGGAGGGCGTGGTCCATAAGGATATCATTGTAATCCCCGGGAAGAGAGTGAGGCTTCGTGTGTAGATAACAGGACCGTGGCTGATGCGTTTTACGGGCGTCATGTCAGGGGCGCCTTGAAGGGGGGAGCTATCAGTGTATGTACGAAAGATGATGACTATCAAGTAATGGATGATAAAGTGAGTCGAAGTGTGCATGAAGCCTTTCAACAAACAGTTACTCGGCCTCTCTGCCTTTCCCTCATCTCTATCTCAGACACACATGCCAGCCGTCACATACACACACGAAAACGTAAACAATCATCTGAATATAGCTTCCCCATATCGTATAACAGATAAAACTCGGGACTGTATACATAAACATACCACGATATCTCGCATGACCGAAGGAGTACCGATGGAGCTCTTATTAAATTGTGACATTTATGTATCGAAAAAATGTATCTGTTAATTTATTCGTTCGTCGATTTATCTACTCTTATATTTGTTTGTTCGTCGAGTTTCTATCTATCCACTAATTGACTTGTGCATTCATTTTCTTTATTTTTTTATTATTATTATTATTATTATCATTATTATTATTATTATCATTATTATTATCATTATTATTATTATTATTATTATTATCATTATTATTATTATTATTATTAATACTATTAACACTATTATTATCATTATTATTATTATTATCATTATTATTATCATTATTATTATTATTATCATTATTATTATTATTATTATTATTATTATTATATTATTATTATTATTATCATTATTATTATTATTAATATTATTACTACTATTAATACTATTAACACTATTATTATCATTATTATTATTATTATTATTATCATTATTATTATTATTATTATTATTATTAATATTATTATGATAATGATGATGGTGATGATGATCATGATTATGATTATCACTATCATTACTATTATTGTTATTATTATATTTATTTCTGACAAAATGGCATTATTCAAATATGAGAAGAGAGTCTTATCTTCCTGTGAAACTATTATGTGAATTGTATTTTTTTTTTTCAATTATTATTAACATATTTTCTGCGATTGTTAACGCTCTCTTAGCATTTACACTCCGTTACCCTTCTAAATCTTTTCCTTAATGACATACTTTTGCTTTCTTCTCATCACCCTTCACCTATGTACCTCGTCCCCTTACTCTTGTTTCCCCTCATTTCCCCTTTACACTTTCCCCTCTTCCTCTCCCCTCTGTCCCCTTACTTAACTCATCTCCATAAACCCCACTTTTCTCTCTACCCTGACACGTTTGCCTCATATTTCTCAATTACGCCTGGCATTTTTCTCTTCTGTTTTCCTCTATCTCCATCAACGGATTTTTTTTATTGCATTCTTCCTGATTTTGCTGTTTTTATTATTGTTATTATTATATTATTATTATTATTAATACTATTAACACTATTATTATCATTATTATTATTATTATTAATACTATTAACACTATTATTATCATTATTATTATCATTATTATTATTATTATCATTATTATTATTATTATTATTATTATTATTAATATTATTACTACTATTAATACTATTAACACTATTATTATCATTATTATTATTATTAATACTATTAACACTATTATTATCATTATTATTATTATTATTATTATTATTATTATTATTATCATTATTATTATTATTATTATATTATTATTATTATTATTATTATTATTATTATTATTATTATTATTATCATTATTATTATTATTATTATTATTATATTATTTCTGACAAAATGGCATTATTCAAATATGAGAAGAGAGTCTTATCTCCTGTGAAACTATTATGTGAATTGTATTTTTTTTTTTCAATTATTATTAACATATTTTCTGCGATTGTTAACGCTCTCTTAGCATTTACACTCCGTTACCCTTCTAAATCTTTTCCTTAATGACATACTTTTGCTTTCTTCTCATCACCCTTCACCTATGTACCTCGTCCCCTTACTCTTGTTTCCCCTCATTTCCCCTTTACACTTTCCCCTCTTCCTCTCCCCTCTGTCCCCTTACTTAACTCATCTTCATAAACCCCACTTTTCTCTCTACCCTGACACGTCTGCCTCATATTTCTCAATTACGCCTGGCATTTTTCTCTTCTGTTTTCCTCTATCTCCATCAACGGATTTTTTTTATTGCATTCTTCCTGATTTTGCTGTTTTTATTATTGTTATTATTATATTATTATTATTATCATTATTATTATTATTATCATTATTATTATTATTATTATTATCATTATTATTATTATTATTATTATCATTATTATTATTATTATTATTATCATTATTATTATCATTATTATTATTATTATTATTAATATTATCATTATAGTTATTTATTATTATTATCGTTATCATTATCATTATTATTATTATTAATATTATTATGATAATGATGATGGTGATGATGATCATGATTATGATTATCACTATCATTACTATTATTGTTATTATTATATTTATTTCTGACAAAATGGCATTATTCAAATATGAGAAGAGAGTCTTATCTTCCTGTGAAACTATTATGTGAATTGTATTTTTTTTTTTCAATTATTATTAACATATTTTCTGCGATTGTTAACGCTCTCTTAGCATTTACACTCCGTTACCCTTCTAAATCTTTTCCTTAATGACATACTTTTGCTTTCTTCTCATCACCCTTCACCTATGTACCTCGTCCCCTTACTCTTGTTTCCCCTCATTTCCCCTTTACACTTTCCCCTCTTCCTCTCCCCTCTGTCCCCTTACTTAACTCATCTCCATAAACCCCACTTTTCTCTCTACCCTGACACGTTTGCCTCATATTTCTCAATTACGCCTGGCATTTTTCTCTTCTGTTTTCCTCTATCTCCCATCAACGGATTTTTTTTATTGCATTCTTCCTGATTTTGCTGTTTTTATTATTGTTATTAGTAACAATAGCACTGGCAGTGTTATTGTTGGCGTTGTTGTCTTTCTCATTGTCGTTGTCGTTGTTATTATGTTTGTTATAATGTTAATAATAAAACTTTTTCTAATTATGGTTATTACTGTTATCATTGATGTTGTTGCTGTTGTTGTTATATTAACTACTGTTATTACTACTCTTCTACTATTACTATTACTATTATTACTGTAATTATTTATGATTTCACTATTATTGTTGTTTTTGTGTTTTTTAATTCGCTTTCTCCCACTTCTTTATATTATTGGTTTGTTATTATTATTTTCTATTTTCATTATTATTTTTATTATTATTATTAATATTATTACTACTATTAATACTATTATTATCAATATTATTTTTTTTTGTTTTTCTTTATTATTGCTGTCATTGTAGTTATTATCATTATTATTATCATTATTATTATTATTATTATTATTATTAATACTATTAACACTATTATTATCATTAGTATTAATATTTTTGTTTTGTTTTTTATTACTATCATTACAGTTACTATTATTATTATTATCATTATCATTGTTATTATTATGTTCATTGTTATTGATATTAATATCATGACTATTATTATATTAATCATCTCCCATTGCCATTATTCCCATTACTTTTCCCTTTCTTGTTGCCTCCCTCCCCCCCTTTTTATTCCTTCCTTTCATTGTTCCCCTCTCCTCTATTAAATTCCCCCTCTCCCTACGCACTATATTTCTCCCACCTCCCTCGTTTTTCTCTCCTTCTTTTTCCCCTCATTCGTTAGTTTTTCATCACGTTTCATCAGTGACACGGTTGTTAGTTAGGTTGTGGGCGAGGGGAGTCGGAGGTTGTGGGCGAGGGGAGTCGGAGGTTGTGGGTGTGGGGAGTCGAAGGTTGTGGGCGAGGGGAGTCGGAGGTTGTGGGCGAGGGGTGTCGGAGGTTGTGGGTGTGGGGAGTCGGAGGTTGTGGGCGGGGGGAGTCGGAGGTTGTGGGCGAGGGGTGTCGGAGGTTGTGGGCGGGGGGAGTCGGAGGTTGTGGGCGAGGGGAGTCGGAGGTTGTGGGTGTGGGGAGTCGGAGGTTGTGGGTGTGGGGAGTCGGAGGTTGTGGGTGTGGGGAGTCGGAGGTTGTGGGTGTGGGGAGTCGGAGGTTGTGGGTGTGGGGAGTCGGAGGTTGTGGGTGTGGGGAGTCGGAGGTTGTGGTGTGGGGAGTCGGAGGTTGTGGGTGTGGGGAGTCGGAGGTTGTGGGTGTGGGGAGTCGGAGGTTGTGGGTGTGGGGAGTCGGAGGTTGTGGGTGTGGGGAGTCGGAGGTTGTGGGTGTGGGGAGTCGGAGGTTGTGGGTGTGGGGAGTCGGAGGTTGTGGGTGTGGGGAGTCGGAGGTTGTGGGTGTGGGGAGTCGGAGGTTGTGGGTGTGGGGAGTCGGAGGTTGTGGGCGGGGGGAGTCGGGGGTTGTGGGCGGGGGGAGTCGGGGGTTGTGGGAAGGGGGAGTCGGAGGTTGTGGGTGTGGGGAGTCGGAGGTTGTGGACGGGGGGAGTCGGAGGTTGTGGGCGGGGGGAGTCGGAGGTTGTGGGCGGGGGGGGTCGGAGGTTGTGGGCGGGGGGTGTCGGAGGTTGTGGGCGGGGGGAGTCGGAGGTTGTGGGCGGGGGGAGTCGGAGGTTGTGGGCGGGGGGAGTCGGAGGTTGTGGGCGGGGGGAGTCGGAGGTTGTGGGCGGGGGGAGTCGGAGGTTGTGGGCGGGGGGAGTCGGAGGTTGTGGGCGGGGGGAGTCGGAGGTTGTGGGCGGGGGGAGTCGGAGGTTGTGGGCGGGGGGAGTCGGAGGTTGTGGGCGGGGGGAGTCGGAGGTTGTGGGCGGGGGGAGTCGGAGGTTGTGGGCGGGGGGAGTCGGAGGTTGTGGGCGGGGGGAGTCGGAGGTTGTGGGCGGGGGGAGTCGGAGGTGGTGGGCGGGGGGAGTCGGAGGTGGTGGGCGGGGGGAGTCGGAGGTGGTGGGCGAGGGGGAGTCGGAGGTGGTGGGCGGGGGGAGTCGGAGGTGGTGGGCGGGGGGAGTCGGAGGTGGGGGGCGGGGGGAGTCGGAGGTGGGGGGCGGGGGGAGTCGGAGGGGGGGGGCGGGGGGAGTCGGAGGTGGGGGGCGAGGGGAGTCGGAGGTGGGGGGCGAGGGGAGTCGGAGGTGGGGGGCGAGGGGAGTCGGAGGTGGGGGGCGAGGGGAGTCGGAGGTGGGGGGCGAGGGGAGTCGGAGGTTGGGGGGCGAGGGGAGTCGGAGGTTGGGGGGCGAGAGGAGTCGGAGGTTGTGGGCGAGAGGAGTCGGAGGTTGTGGGCGAGGGGAGTCGGAGGTTGTGGGCGAGGGGAGTCGGGTTGATTATGAAGGCTTAGATCGGCGTGGGCGTGGGTGTAAGATTAATGATGATTTGGCGTTTTGAGAGGGAGGAGTAAGGTTATGGGCGACTCTGAATGGGATATGGGTATGATTGGGCGTGGGTGAACGTTGGTTGTGGGCGTATGGTTGAGGAATCGGGATTTGTGGGCGTAGGGACAGGTGTTATGGGTTTGTGGGCGGCTGGGTCAGTAGAAGGTAGAGGCAGAGAGGGAGTATGGGCGTAAACGAGTCGCGTTGTGGGCGGCCGTCGATTTCACGGCATAAAAATGGGAGGAAGGTAGTTGTGACTCGGAATAGGTTGAAGGTTGGGTGGGTCGGCATAAGGCAAATTTTGCCGCTTCGAAATGCAGATTATACGCCATGTTGAATTTGCAATTGACTTTACAATCATTGGTCAGCTTGGATGTCATGGGGAAGGATAGGAGAGAATTATTATTATTATTATTATTATTATTATTAGTGTGATCGGTAAGATGATTGCTTTTCTTGTTATTATGATCACCGTTGTTTTTATCATAACTATTGGTCTCATTTTTGTATTTATATACCTTTAATGGCCATGGTTAAGACTGGAATGAAAAGTACAAGCATGAAGTCTTCTTAACGGCAAAACGGCGCACAGGTGGGAGTAAAAGTCTACCGTTATTAGTGAAGCATAATCATAAAATCGATGCAGCCTGGTTCCTGTGAAGTTGAATAACCAGAGTGAATGCAAAAGGTGTGGAATCGCAGTTGAATAGTGCTATTTTCTGGCAACTTGGATGTTTAGTTTGTGGTTCTATTACGACTGAATAAGGGAGAGTGCTTTGATGGTAGGTGAATGTATTTTGAATTCATTAAATGCTTTTTGAAACGTAATTCGTCTACCTGTAAGCACGCGCTCACACACACACACACACACAAACGCGCGTGCGCGCGCGGGCGAGAGCGCTTCTATTACTGCAACTAAATTGTCCCATACAGCCATTTATATGTCATTTACTGATCATGAAATGACAGTAAGATAATAGAATAATGAAATGGAGGCCCGTAATAAAGGTAATAATCAATATGATGATGATAATGATGAAATAATGGTAATGGTAATGATAATAGTAACAATAATAATAACAGTAGTAATAATGCTTATTATGAGGATAATAATGATGATGATAACGACAATGATAGCGGTGATACTGATGATGACGATAATGTTAATTGTTTATTGTTTTTGGTACACTTTTGAATATATATATATATTTATATATATCAAACTGAATCATATCACAAGGAAAATGATAACGTTCATAATTGGACGGAAGGGAACGTCAGAAGCATTTTTTTTGTTGGAGATAAAGGGGTTGGTGGGGGTGTGGGTAAGGGGATCGGTGGTGTGGGGGGTGAGGGAGGGTCATTATGTTTGGCTGTGGGTGATGGTGTAGGGGGGGGGGGGGTCTGGGGGGGTGATGGTGTTGGATTGTGGATGACTGTGTTGTAAAGCCTGTTGTATACTGATGGTAATGGTAATAGAGATAGTAATGGTGTTAGCAGGTAATACCAACAATAACAGGAAATGTAACAGTAGCAATATAGTATCAGTGGGTGTTGTAGAAGAAATATAGTATCAGTGGTTGTTGTAGAAGCAATAGTAGTTTAGTAGGTGTTAATATCAGTCTTATTAGAAGTAGCACTGACACAAGCAAGAATGCCGATCGTAGTAGCCTCTTAGTAGTATAGAGGTATAGCTATGTCCTAATGCTGTATAGTTAAAGCTCCTCTTTGTTAATACAAATCAATGAAGTTACAGTTCGCAAACTTACAACGAAGTCTATCAAATGTATAGTAAGCATGTACGTACGTCAATAAGATTACATTGATTTGCTGATGTTGACTACATAATACTGATGAGTATGAATGATTGCTGAAGTTAGATTACGCTATGGAAGTTACCTTGAAGCAAAATATTGTGTAAATGATCAGTTTCCTTCGGCCATTTCCTCGTGATTGGCCAATAGTTTAATACCTCATCTCAGAAGTTGGTAGCAGTTGCCTTGAAATTATATGGCAGCATACACACACAAGCCGAAGTTAGATTGACTCCGGGACATCATTATTAGTAAGCATACAGGCGTCACCTTTTCGTTGCAACATTGAGACCATGTAAGCATGTACCGAAGTATCGACATGCAACATTTGTTAAACGAAATTTACCTTTAGATGTAAACTTTGGAAATGCAATAACACTCGTGGAATGTAATTTCCTGGTTTATTGATTTCCGTCTGTCTTTTGTAATCAATCAGTAGCATTGGCATGTGCAATCCTTAGCAACGCCATATTTTTTATTGAGGAAGAGAATATATGTGTATTATGGTAGACGGAGAAAGCAACATTTATTCGTTCTTCATAGTATCTGACCTATTCCATTCTTCGTGCGATTTGCTTCTGTCCGTTTATCAAAAAAAAAAATAAGTAAAAATGTGCAATCAACCCTGAAATGTATGATTATACCGATTACAGCATTCGATTACGTTTACGATGGCACCATCCTGAATTATAACGACTATGATTACGTTTATGTCTACTGCCAGCGCTCACCATTGATTTTAGGCGAATACACTTCTATTACAACCATGTTTCAGGTGCAAGGTTGAAGCTGGTGTGGCTATAAAATGTCTGCGTGGGTGACATCGTTAAATGATTGTTATTGTCGTTCCCATAACGTGATGAAGATATGGTATTATTAGAGATGTGAAGACGAGTGGTAAGGATATGATGAACTGGAGCAAGAGGAGGCAAGGAAAGTATTGGGAACCAGTCGCCCAATACCGTAGCTAGGTAACAATAGTAAATATAGGGGATATATGGTGACAGAACGATAACAGTGGGCTGGCACTATTGCAGAAATGTGGTGGCAGCATGGCAGTTTGGTGTAGTAAGAGAGGTGGGTCGGCAAGGGGCTCGCTCAGTGTTGTGGCGGCGGTTGTGCCAGAAGGACGCGCGGTGCCCGGCCCGCCTCCCCTCCCCCTCCCCTCTTCTCACTCGCACACTCTATCGCTCAAACTCTCTTGGCGTCTCCGGTGTACCGTGTTCCGAGGGCAACGTGTGTGTGCGAGCCCGTGTCTTGAAGCTTAGGTATCACTGACAACATCTAGAGCGGTTGTGAGAATGTATACAGCACCTTGGTCCATGCCAGTTCACCTTCTCGGGATAGGGGAAATAAACAGTGAGAGTGAGGAACTGAAAGATTTCTCTTTTTTAAATTCTTTTGTAAATGACAGTTTCATTTTGCTTACAATCGGTTGATCAGTATTGAACATAACTTGTTAAACAGAATGTTATTTTGAACGTGTGCGCGGTGTCACATTCGACCAAGTGATGTAGGAGTCTTCCCCCAGAAGGCTTGTATGTCTTGCAAATTGCATTATTGAAAGCGCGAAAATGTGTCTGTTTTGAGACTCGTGTTTCTTGCAGTTTTGTACAGGAAAGTGAACCATACTTTCCGTGTGAATTGGAAATAAAGAGAATTAGAAATACAATAGAAAAAATGTATAGAAAACATCTTTATTAACTAAAAAAAAAAAAAAAAAAATGTACAAAGATAGTGCTTTTGAAGAAATTGCAAGACAAACACAGTTTCGAACGGTAAGGACGACAACTCTGAAACGAAAGTCCATTTAAGTGGGTTGCTAGTGAAGAAATAAAAGATAAATAAACGTACGATTTATTTGCTTAGATGAAGGAGAAAGAAAATAATACATGTCATGTATCCCTTGCATCAAATGAAATTGTTTGCTTCGGAGTAAAGGTGATATCACATACTCTAAAAATGTTTTCTGATAAATTGAAGCTGATATAATGCTTTAATTATCTTTCAAGTTCAAGCACAGGTTTAAAATCGCCGGATAAATTCTCATTATAGGATTCATTAATTTTTAAATCCTAGTTTAACCACCCCACAATGAAGTGTCTAATTCATGAAAATTTAATTCAGGATTGAATTAGTTTAAGGCAAGTAAACAAATCTAGTTTAACAGAACACTCCATATGTAGCAGTATAATAATAATGTTAGTAAGAATAATAACTTTAACCATAAGTATAAAAATGTCAACGACGATGATGCTTATGATAATGATGATGATGCTAGTAATGACAATAGTAAAATGATAATGAAAATGATGACAATTATAATTGATAGTAATGATAGTTATGATAATAATAACAGTAATAATACTTATAATGCTAATGACAATGCTGATAATAATGACAATATTGATAATGATCCCATTAATATTAATGGAATGACGATAATGATAATGAGGGTAATAATAACAACAATTATAATAATATTATTATTATTATAATATAAGGATAATGATAAAATAGGAAAAATAACAAAATGAAAAGAAAATAGAAAAACAGCCACGGAAAATTTGACGAGATGTTGGTTAGGGGGCTAGAAAGGGAAGGGGGGGGGGGGGTGTTAAGAGGTGTGGTCACGGAGATGTAGAGATTTAATAGCATTGCTGAACGTGCGGAGGATGTGTGGCAGTCTGTTTAAAGAGCGATCTTTTTAGTTTATTTTTGTGGCGTTTCTTTTGGCATGTGTTTATCCGTCTGTTTATGTTATTTACCTATATATGTCTCTGTCTGTGACATGTCCATGACTCATACATCCATTGTAGACATCTACTCTTCTGTCTAGCGGCCTGTCAGCCTGTCTTTCTGAGTATCTGTGTGTCAGGAAAGGATTTTGTTGCCTGGTCACGGAGCAGATGTTTTGCGAGAACACCTGTTGTGGCGGAAAGATTTTAAAGACAGGCTGACTGCTTCCATATTTCTGGCGCGACAGCAGCTCGAGAGAACACGCTGGAATGTGTGTTTACAACTGCTTGATTTCAGTTTGATTTTATCTTTAATACGTTATTTCATCTTTGGTTATTGTTCATCTTTGTTTTATTTATTTATTAATTTATGAACGTAGCATGACCTTTTAATATATACTACTGTGTCTATCCCTTAGTTTCCACAACATTATAGGGATTTGAAAGAGTGATCTCCAGGTTCGTGAAAATTTGATTTTTGTTTATGTATTCCTTATTTTTATTTTTTTCTCGTTGGTTTGGGTGATTAGCGTTCGCCGAGGCCAATTTGTTAGCTGATCACCCGGCATCCCCGACGCGGCCGCAATCAGGGTCGCCGAAATTGCAATCAAGGTCTTGAGATAATGCAATCAGATCTCCTCCGAATCGCCTTTACATTTGGCGTGGATGCTCCTTTTGTTCTTAGCGTATGTATGTCTACACAAGCGTGAAAATCATATATATATATATATATATATATATATATATATATATATATATACTATCTGTATATTTAATATCTATAGTATATGTCATATATCATAATTATAAATATATATATATATATATAAATATATGCATATCCATTATATAAATATATATACATATATATTATATATATATAAATTTATATATATGTATATATTTTATGTATATTAGATATATACATTAACACACACACACACACACACACACACACACACACACACACACACACATATATATCATAGATATATATACTCACACACACATACATTTATATGTATATATGTATATGTGTATATATATTTATACATATATACATACATATACACATATATGTACAAATGTACATGTATGTGTATATATATATGTATGATATATATATATATATATATATATATATATATATATATATTTATTACACACACATACACACACACATATATATATATATATATATATATATATATATATAACTATTTATTTATATATATGTATACACATACATACATACATGTGTATGTGTATATTTATATATATATATATATTTATATGTATACATATGTATGTATATGGATATGGGTTTGTGTGTGCGTGTGTGTGTGTGCGCGCGCGCGTGTGTACGTGTGCATGCGTGTGTGTGTGTGTGTGTGTGTGTTTAAATAAATATAGCATATATATGTGTATATATATACGTACATATACATGCATATATATATATATATATATATATATATATATTTATCTATTCATTTATATATATATTATAAATGTATATATATATATATATATATGTATGTATGTGTATATACATGTGTACACACACACATACATACATATACTCACACACACACACGTGTGTGTGTATATATGATATATATTTATATATACACATGTATTTGTATATATATGTACATACATATATATACATATACATTAACATATATATATATATTGTATGTATATATCTACATATATATGCATACATACATATTTATATAAATAAAGTATGTGTGTATGTATACATGTAATGTATTATGTATGTATATATACATACATATAGACAGACAGACAGACACACACACACACACACATACATATATATATATATGTATGTATTTATATATGTATATGTATGTATATATATGTATTTATGTGTACGTTTATATAAGTAAATATATATATACATATATATATATATATATATATATATATATATATGTTTAAATGTATATATATAAGTCGCTAAAATAATATCTTTATTCTTTCTGACTTAACAATATGATACGACAATAAAATGGTTGAAAAAAGTGCTGGGAGCTCGACCTGATATCGGTATCCCTTGATAGGGGCGTTATTTTGGGGGAGGGGGGCATATGCTCCCCCCCCCCCCCCCCGGCCACAAATTCAACTTTTTCACTACACCAATATAGATCCGGTTATAGTTTAACATGACCTACAGTAACTATTTTTTTTCTTCTAATTTTGTGTTCACTTCGCACGGCTACATTTCAAGACTGAAATATTTTTGGGTTTTGAAATGTATATTATTAATATTTCGTGTTATCGCCACCAGTTTGGCGAACGCTGGCGAGTCTACGTAGCATGGATATCACTAACGCCTCCGTTATCACTCGTATGCCGAAATTGCTTGTGCAACGACGATTGCGGGTATGATCTTCGGGGAAGTCTCAGCTCATGACTACCCAAACATTCCCAATGAGATCTGGCGATTTGGGTGGATGTGACACAGCGTAATCTCGGGGCGTTGCCGAAATCACGAATATACGACACTTCTCGTGTGGATACGGCTGTTATCCTAGACGAGGTAAAATGGCTCCAACTCGGGAACACCATGGCCCTCACCGACGATAGAAACATATCGTCCATGATTTCCACGTAGGCACACTCCGTTAATCTGCCGGACCCGACGTCCGTTAACCAACTACCGGCATGCCCTCTTCTCAAACCCAGTTACATGTAAGGGATATTGCCACTGATTATCAAATGGTTTTCATTAGCTGTTGCACTTCATTGTAATTACTTCATTACCTTCGTGCACTTCAATGCAAGCTTCCTATTTGGCTTTCATATAGCACAGTGATTTATTGATTTGAATGTTATTTACTTGATCATCTTCCTCCGTCGTGCATATAGGGTGCCCACTTCTGGCCTTGTCTCTGCTGGATCCAGTTGCTTGGTGTCGCAGGATCCACAAAGACACGGTTAGCTTCGAAATATCTAATCTTGATGTTTCGTCTATTAATAGTCCCTCACAGTAAAGCGTAATTATGGCGATACAAATGGTCTATGAGGACTTTATTGCTAATATTGCCATGAGATGAGGCCCTAGCCGTATCAACTCCGGAACACTATTCGAACACATTATGATGCTTCATCTGTTCGGTTTCATCTACTCCCGAGTTCATATATGTATGAGTGTGTGTTTGTGCATACATATGTGTATATATATGTGTGTGTGTGTTTATGTATATATATATGTATATGTATACATATGCAAATATATGTATGTAGATATGTATATGTATATGTAAATATATGTATGTAGATATGTATATGTATTTGTAAATATATGTATGTAGATATGTATATGTATATGTAAATATATGTATATATAAATTTATATGTATATATGCATATGTATATATAAGTATATATGAGTATGTATGTATATGTATATATATGTATATTTACATGTGTGTACATTTATGTGTATGTATGTGCATATATTTATATGTATATATAGATATATATCTACAGATAAATATATATATATACAGATAATTATATATATATACAGATAATTATATATATACATATATATAATTATATATGTATATATGTATGTATTTATGTAAGTATATGAATATATATATATATATATATTTACATATATATGTAAATATATATATGTATATACATATATC
>NC_061822.1:11897197-11899697 GCF_019202785.1 Penaeus chinensis
CTAGAAAAAAATATGGATTATTTAGGGAAAGCCCATTAATACTTAAATGATGTGATCAGCGGTAGCTACTTTTCAGTTAATGATCACACTGGACAGTTTACATGAGTTAGGCGTGGCCAGAGGGATAGTGCTTAGAGATTGATAGGTCTATGAATGGACGGAATAAAAAATAGAGGCATATCATTAGTGAGGCATATATTTGATTTCATTAGATAAACATTTACTTTCATTCTCAGTTTATTTCAGAATTCTAAGTAAAGATCGAAAAGTGACGAGAAAACTACAGTATGTGCGTATGAATATATGTAACATGCATGCTAAGGATGTAGATCTTTAACAATAATATTTACTACAGAGAGCCCACTTTGTCAAATCCATGTTGAATCTAGTTTTAAAGATGCAAAGATATTCAATATTTCGGAGCTTAGCTATTTTAGTATATATAATACTTTATCTTAAGTAAGCGTTCAGGTTGGTAAAGAACATTGCTGATTGGTTCAATGAAAACCACATTCTTGTCTTAGGGCTTATTGAGTAACATTCCCCATAACATAAATAAACATACCAGTAGCAGTAGAAGCATGTTTATTTTCCTAAGTAACTGGCGTCTATAGATTACTTCAGTTCTAGAACTTATACATTAGAACAACATATGATACCATGTTGGTCACACTGAATATAGAATTAGAGAAAATGACAAGTAGATTAGGGAAATTAGCATGCGGTAGCTTTACTTGTGTCATTAAGAACGATAGATAAGAAATTATCATAAAAAAGGGTAAACATTAATGAAGTTCGTTATATAACGTAAACAAAGTATGGCTAATTATTTCATTAAGCACACACACACACACACACACACACACACACACACACACACACACACACACACACACACACACACACACACACATTTTTCTGATTCATTATCCAAGACTGTATTGTGAGTAAGAGTATAATATAAGCTCACTTACAATTAGCTGTTCTTTACGCTAACGAATATTGCTTTATTAACTAAAACACGGTGGCATAGCTAATAGTTACTCACCCTCCTTGATCTTCGTCCAAAAATCGAACTTAAACATACTAAAATTACTTAGTAGCACTCGATAAGATTTGAAAGGTCATTAGATGATACAAGCAAAGTGCGGTTAATTACCACATCTAGGCACTACTATATATAGATCATTTCTTTCTTTTTCGTTCATTATTGTTCTGGGTTCTGAGTAAGTGTGTCTTTTACCCCTTCCTCTTAGGCAACGAGTCAAGCTTAAACCAATTACTTAACAGTACTCAATGGGATTTGCATATCACTTTCACCAATATGACTTTTCAGAGACAGTCCTTTGTGACCGTATGTATTCTGACACCCAAGAATAAATCTTTGTTAATTATATACGAAGAAATCTACAGATCCTTTGTGCCTTTGTATGAGAAACAGTGATTAAGGGATCTTGTTATAAGTGTACAATTAATGGTAGATTAATGGCTTGATTAATATGTGCGTCTTACCTTACAACAAACTTGTTCAAAGTTGTTCTTGTTAAAGATAACTTCAAGCGAGAGATTGATTAAGAAGAGGAGGAAGGATGAGGGGGGAGGGGGAGGGAGGAGAAGCGGAGAGTGGAAGAGAGATGATTCGAGTATATAATATGACGTGGGGGAAAAGTCAAGGTTAGAAGGAAAATGGTGAATGAAATATTCTGTATTTGGAAGATTCAGAGGTAGAGATATATTGAATGAGAGAGAGAGAGAGAGAGAGAGAGAGAGAGAGAGAGAGAGAGAGAGAGAGAGAGAGAGAGAGAGAGAGAGAGAGAGAGAAGAGAGAGAAAGAGAAATTTGATTTAATAAATTTATTAAGTCCTGTGAACGACAGACAACTTTACGAAGAAGTGCAAAAAAGTGCATTATCTTGTCTCACAGGCCACGTTGTGAACTGTATATACACATATTTATATAAATATGCACACACACACACACACACACACACACACACACACACACACACACACACACACACACACACACACACACAGGAAGGGAGAGAGGGAGAGAAAGAAGAGGCAAAAGAAGAAGAAGAAGAAGAAGAAGAGAGAGAGAGAGAGAGAGAGAGAGAGAGAGAGAGAGAGAGAGAGAGAGAGAGAGAGAGAGAGAGAGAGAGAGGAGAGATATTAACGCCCCCAGCACACTCAAATACTGAAGAGTCGTGATACAGATTTTAAAAGCCGAATCATCTTTGCCAACGGTCAGTGTTCCTTTTCGAAACCGCCAAGGGATTTTTAGGACTGCAAAAGGCGCTTAATTCAAACGCTGGAGATGCTGACGTCACTCAGTACAAGCATCTTGCACCTTACAGACGCGAAACTGTCTCGACTGTCTGCATTTTATGCCTGAGTGGGTGTTTCAGTCGATAGGGAAGAGAGGTTCAAGTGGATTGTATTTGTGCGTGAAGATATATCTGTGTGTTTGTGTGTGTGTGTGTGTGTGTGTGTGTGTGTGT
>NC_061822.1:11902197-11904697 GCF_019202785.1 Penaeus chinensis
AGAGAGCAGTGGGATAAGAAAATAACGTATGAATGATTGTATAAAACTAAAAAATGTTAATAAAGGGCCAAAAAAAGGACTGATTATTTAAATAAACCTTTCAGTTATTATCAAGGAGGCAATAACGAAAACTTAAGACAGACTGGGAAAAGGATGTAAATAAAGATAAATAGAAAGAAAGACGTGTTGCAGTGTACACCTAGAGAAAAGCAAAACAAACAAAAACAAAACAAAAAACGATACAGACGATAATAAAGAAAACAGCTAAGAAAAGAAAATCAAAGGAAGGAAATAATAAAGCTAAAGGAAAGTGCATAAACCAGAGGGAGATATGAAAATTCTCGCCCTTCTTTGAAAAGGAACAGAGAAATGAACCGCCGACCCCTGAGCTGGTGAAGAAGTTTGCAGACGCGCTGGGGTCGATGTCGAAAATAATGATATTCGCTCAGTTGCTCTTTCTCTTTCGGTCTCTCCCTTTCTCTCTCTCTCTCCTCTTTCCCTCCCTCCTTCCTCTCCCTCTCTCCCTCCTCCCTCCCTCCCTCCTTCCCTGCCTCCCTCCCTCCCTCCCTCCCTCCCTCCCTCCGTCCCTCCCTCCCCATTCCTCTCTCCCTCCCTCCCTCCTTCCTCTCTCCCTCCCTCCCTCCCTCCCTCCTTCCTCTCTCCCTCCCTCCCTCCCTCCTTCCTCTCCTCCCTCCCTCCTTCCTCTCTCCCTCCCTCCCTCCTTCCTCTCTCCCTCTCTCCCTCCTTCCTCTCTCCCTCCCTCCCTCCCTCCCTCCCTCCCTCCCTCCCTCCTTCCCCTACTATATCTTCCCTTATCCCCTCACCTAGAATCTCTTATTCTCTCTATAGGTCATGTATATTGTATTTTCACCAAAAAGCGAAGTAAATTGATCGATTATGAGAGGCTGTATAATGAGGTGGTACATACATAATTAACTTCAGGGAGACAATGAGGGGAAAAAAACCCTCTCAAGGGCGAGTTCGCTAAGCTGATGAAGTGATTATCTTTGCGGAGGAAAAGTGAAATGAAGAGAGGAGAAACGGGAAGCAAAAAACGTGATGACAGTGATTGCTTGATGGGAAGAAGCGATGCGTGTAAATTCTTAAGTCATTTCAGCTAAGAATCATAAAAACGCTCGCTCGCTCGCTCACACAAGTTAATTCATTTCATTTTATCAAATGTAAGTCGGCGACGAAATTACATTTTTGTTAACTCTACTTTTATTTCGTGTTTGAAAAAGTGCATTCTTTATCAATTTCATGGAGGGATGAAGTCTGATTAAGTGTCTTAAACCACTCACACCAGGACATTCATGAGAACTCATTATTTTTTCACGATGAACATTACATTATCATGAAGTACGTAAGATCGTCATATCTAGAGCATTCTCTTCGAGGTACAAACTTGAAAAAAAATTGGCAGTCGCCTTTGACTCTACGACCTCGCCTTTGTTTTACGTGATAATATTAACCTCGAATATATTGGCAGTTTATTTTAAATGCGTGTTTATATTTATCACACACACACACACACACACACACACACACACACACACACACACACACACACACACACACACACACACACACACACACACAGACACATGGATAGATGGATGGAAGGATAGAAATGCATATGTATACATATGTTCATATACACATAAACTTATATATGCATGTACATATACATACATATATACACATAAACACACACACACACTTGTACATACACACATATATGAAATATATATGTATAATATAAATATATATATAAATGTGTATATATATAAATGTGTATATATATATATATATATATATATATATATATATATATATATATTAATATGTGACATATCTTTGGGATAAATCCGTGTATGCAATATATATATATATATATATATATATAGATATATATTGCATACAGTCTCGATGATTTGCAGCGTTCAGTAATTTGCCCAGGTGTTCTCCTTATAACCATTGTATACACGTTAAGAAACGTATACCTTTTTATAAAGATTTAACACGATTCAGACCATTATTACGTCTGTTACTGTCCCAGCTAAGTAGAGCACGCTAAGCTCATTATTTTAAAGCTTAGGAACTAATTGGATTACAGAGAAGTGGATATGAATACATGAAAGTTATGTAACAATAATAATGTTAATGAGTACGTGTTTCCTGATAACACTCCAGTGACTTCAGTCAAATTATAGATATCTGTTGTTTCGAAATTATATCTAGTGTGTAAGGTGCATGCATTACATATCACATTGTATCCCACAGTAGTGATATGAGATAGATCAATGTATATATATCATAGAGATAGCCTAAAATGCAAATGAATATGTACGAACGCAGTTTTCGATGCAAAAGTTAGATTAAGGTCCTCTCTTCCTCTTCCTCTCCCTTTCCGTCTCCTTCCCACACTCTTCCTTGGGTAAAATGGAGGAGGAGGAGAAATGGCAGAAGAAAAAGGAGAAATGGGAGGGATGTATGTAAG
>NC_061822.1:11907197-11912197 GCF_019202785.1 Penaeus chinensis
CACAATAAGACACCTTACGCAAATCAACTTACACGCCAAAAAGAAGTAACTTACAGTTGTTGTCAAGGCTGTCATGCCCACACAGGAAGCATGACAGTTTTTACTCGACGCTTTAAGCTTAAGGTCTTTCAGTTGCTCATGTACTTGTCTGTCATTAAGGAATGGATAAGATGTGATCCTGAATATATCAATTTATTCACATGCAAATGAAGGTGAATAATGGTAATGGTATCCAAATAATGAATATTATTTGGATAACGAGTGAATAGTATAAAAGAATATAAAACAAAATTAAGAAGACCGAATAAGCAAATGATATTTTAAACTACTTAGCAAGCACATAACCGCACAAATCTACCCGGGTACAATAAAAGGCGCGTCCACATGTAAACACGAAAATTATGGATATCACTTGCATGTTTCTCAAGCTATCGAAAGTTGATGCCGTTTAGTGGGAACTGTATGTTACCTTCCCGTATTTCTGTATTCCTTATTGTGTATTCCAAGGAAGAACACACCCACGCATGCACGTGCGCGCTCGCTCCCGCTCTCAAACACAATTTTCCAAAATTTGTTTTCGAATATAGATTCTAAAGACTTTTTTTTTTCTCCTACTCAAGTCTCGGGTGCTACATTCGCGATTTTGAGAAACGAAAAATGCAAGGGAATCGGACTGCATACGTCCGCAAGAATCGAAAACTGATTTTATACGTCCGGAAGACTTTGAGGTTTATGATAGAGATCTGATCTAACTTTTATTTTGCAATTTACTGTATTCTTCATATCTCGACTATAAGGAATGTTTGCACGTATGTTATCATTAAAGAACATGATAACAGCCTCATTATACGACATGGAGAAACAAAATGCTATACATATTTTCGTATTTATGTCTTTATATCTTAAGTGGTAGTCACACGAGGGCAAATTTCCGTGTACTGTGTGCAATATACAGTTCTGTTTATCACATATCTTACACGCTTCAGTCTCTACACGTATTTGTAAGCAGCACAATACCGTTATTGAACTCTTTCCAAGCGCGTCTAGGCTGACTTCAAAACGTTTATTATGATAGTATAACTGCACTGACAGATTTCGAAGACTAGATTTTATGTGTCTGCGAAAAAAATAAACAGAATTTGGGCATATAAAACTCATCAAGTTCCCCAAGATAGTGCGCCAAGACTTGGTCAAAATGGTGATAATCTTTGACGTGAATCTGGTTTGAGATTTCATATTATCCTTTCATATATTCTTGATTATGATTTTAGAAATTCGATATGCATGACTTTATATTTTGATTAAACAACAAAACCTTTATTTTGCAATGCTGACACCAAAGATCTGCGTTTAAACTCCATAAAGAATATAGATTATTTGGCTGGAGATTTTCGTGGATATGCGCGGATCGGCACAAATTTGTAGAAAGTACAGGATATACATGTAGAATGCACAAGTACACGATCATTGCTCTCGTGTGGTAGGTCTTTTATGTTAATGGATGCGGTATTTTGAATGCAGGACAGGAATAGGCCTATGTTATTATACTGCATCCCATTTTGTGAATGCTCACTAAATACTGATAATGATAGCGACGAAAACGAAAATTATGGCAATGATAATGATGGTTATAATTACGGAGACAATAACGATGGCAATTATGATAGTACTGATAACTGATGGTGATATTAAAGTGATAATACCTATTCACTATATTATTACAAGAGAACATTTAAGTAAGTCTGTGATCTGCAGCGTGGAAATTTATGATAATGACAACAGACAGGAAAAACGGCTAATGTAGGATTTCTAACTCGATGTGAAGTGAATGGCATCCTCGGACGTGAAGCAAACACGATTACAAAATTTGTCTTGCATATTGTGAAATCAGCGGACAACTGCATGCAAAACGCCATTTAGCCGAAGCACTTTGGCAAACACAATGACTTTTTTTTTTTTTATAGGAGTGGAGGACAGTTGTTAGAGTACGGTCCATGTTGCTTAACTTACACAGAAGCTAACTGTATATCTATGTGACGATATAGGAAAGTATTTTTGAGATCTTGTTTGGGAAAGAAGACGAAGCTATAGATAAAGAAACAGATTACATGATTATTGTATTAATATGCGAATGAAAATACACATAGATGAAAATGGTAATGGTAATAATGGTTGTAGTCAAAGTAACAATCAAGAGCATGAGGCTAAATCAATATGTTTTGGGTAGGTCTGTCTACTTGTCTCTCTCTTTCTCCCTCTCTCTCTCTCTCTCTGTCTCTGTCTCTGTCTCTATCTCTGTCTCTGTCTCTGTCTCTCTCTCTCTCCCTCTCCCTCTCTCTCTCTCTCTCTCTGTCTCTGTCTCTGTCTCTCTCTCTCTCCCTCTCTCTCTCTCTCTCTCTCTCTCTCTCTCTCTCTCTCTCTCTCTCTCTCTCTCTCTCTCTCTCTCTCTCTCTCTCTCTCTCTCTCTCTCTCTCTCTCTCTCTCTCTCTCTCTCTCTCTCTCTATCTCTCTCTCTCTCTCTCTCTCTCTCTCCAACATACAGATACAATTGTAATAAGGTTATTGATACCTGCAGAGTTAACTGTGGTCTTGATAAATATGGTTCTGTCTCTTTGCTCTCTCTTTGAGTCCCCTCTTCTCTCTCTCTCCATAAACACACAATTTTAACAGTGTTTGCATGTGTATTCGTATATATATGAATATCCTATTGGCTGTAATGAAACCAGTATCCATGATGAAGTTAATATGCAGTGTTATATTGCTTGCAGGCAACTACACTAACAGTGTTATTAATATAATGATATTCTAATAATACCGACTCTAGCTCAATCTGTTCAGCGTTAATTTCATCCTGATCGAAATATGTAGTAAAGAGTTATATAACTGAATACGTTCATCTGACGTAAATTATCACGTAGGTTGTCATCTAGCGGATTTAATTCCGTGTTGAGTTATTGAAGTTTTCCGGGTCGTGCGGAAGTGTGTATAGGTCTCATGTCACAATTTCCTAATAGTTCGTCTTATAAATTGTTTATGAGGTAGGAAGATATTTTTATATATTTGTTTTCTTGTTTCTGATATGCATATATTTGTGAGTGTTTGTGTGTGCGTGTAGCGCGCGCACATATATTTATGATATAATGTAATATGGTATAATATAACGGTTACTTTGTATTTAACAGACATTCCATGGCATCTAGATACATATGTAAAATAATGATGGTGGTATTGATGATAATAACAATAATGACAGTAACTAATAGAAATATTGATCATGAGTTTACAGTGACACGCGACTCCGATAAAGGTTATGTAAATTGATTTTGACTTAGTGACCGATATTACATGCACCACAATCTAATAATTCATGGTAGAGTGTGAGTGCAGTGTTGCATATTCGCTTTTATATAACCTGGAAACAAGGAGTCTTATCGATTGAGACTGGAAATTCGGGGATAACGTTGACACACGCAAGCACCTGCTAGCATGCACACACGCAACTCTCTCACACACACGCAACGGCAAGGACGCACGTGCGCGCGCGCGCGCGCGCACACACACACACACCATATACATTTCATTCTCACAAAACCATTCTCAAACTGGACATTCATTAAGGTGCATGGAGATTTAGAGTCTATCAATCTATATTTTGCTTAATAGAATAATCACCGTCAAGTTTTACCTATTTCCATTTGTTACTGAAAATGTTTATATATCGTTTTTCTATATTCATTAATTCTAGTTTTCTTTGATAACTCGTACATGTAAGGAGGAAATAATTGAATAATAAAATGACATGAATGTTGTATCCAAATATTCAGTGGCCCACTTTACGGGGCAGCGCAGTTGTCTTGATTTACTAAGTGGGCGTGTCCAAAATTTAGCCCTGCCCCCTATTTTACACTGGGGATCTGAACGAGAATTCATTATTATTGTGTCTAAAACTAAACAGATTGGATTGAATTCTTTATTGTAAATTCACGTACACGAATGATTAAAGGAATGGAGTTCGGACAATCATCTATGGTATAATCCCGTAGATGCTCTTTGTGATTAGATAGATGGTGAGAAGAAGGGCAGTAAAGTATTTGCTTTCATTTACTTAATCTATGAGCGACGGTCATGCGGTAACCATTGATACTTGTATAATGAGTAAGCTCTTTTTCCTATAGTAAGTTGAGACTACGAGCGTGTTGGTATGCTTTGAATGACGTTGCTTCTGCTTATGTCGCAAGATGCAGTAATCTTTACAATTCTACTGAGGGTTGATTTTATTTCCCACTATATCATCGCAGTGACCTAATGCATAATATGAGCTATTTTTCTCGTTATTTTTCAGGCACAAGTTAATTGTACCAATGTCTTTTTTCGTATTTTTATCATTCTTTACTTTTCATTTTTTGTAGTCTTATTTTCGCGTTTGATTTTTGACACGATCCCTCTCCTTTTTGCGGGCGTAACTTTCTTTATGCTTCGTTTCAAATTCTGATCTTTACATTGTATCCTAACTTTGTCGTTATTCTTTCTAGTTTGCTTTATTTTTATCTTCCGTTCCTTGCTCGTCTTTACTACACTGTCATATCGGTTTTTTTTTTTCATACCCTTTCCATTGTCTCCCTTTTCTTTCCTGTTTATTACGTCTTCCTGTCCCGTTTCCATCTTCGTTTTCCTTATCTATTTACCTTTCGCTTTTCTAGCCTCGGTTTCTTCTCTTTGTTATCCATCTTCGTTTTATCTGTTTACATTTTTTAAAGATCTTTGTACTCTCTCTTTCTCATTACATCCTTTCTTCAGTTTCTTTTTTCTTCTTTTTTCCCTCTCACTTTTACATCTTGGACTTTTCCTCTCATCTTTTTTTTTTTTTTTTTTTGCGTTCGTTTTTCTTTTGTTTTTCTTATCTCCTCTGTCTTCTTATAAAATGCTGTTTAATTCTCTTCTGATTAACTTCCCCTCTCCATGCCTCCCGTTATAATGATTAACTCATCGTCAATTTCTTT
>NC_061822.1:11922197-11929697 GCF_019202785.1 Penaeus chinensis
TGACGTGATTTGAAAAAAATACCATGAATTAAATCAAATTTGTCCGTAAATCTTCTAAGACATACGTAGCACTACATCCGTAGCTTAGACAGGTGTTGCATTGAAACCTTCTTGCTTTTTTCTTGTGAGAAAACCTGATTAAGGTTGAGTGGCGTAGCAGGTGAGGGCGGCCTCTATAATTAGCGCTTACTTGCTCGTTTTCATTGGCTGCCTTTGCTCCTCTAACTAAATTTCTCTCCAGGTTGGCGAACAGTAATTGGTTTGTCATTGAATATAGAAAGTAAAAGGGAAAAAAGGTGAGACATATAAAAGAAAATCTTATTGTTGTCGAAGACCATGTGATATAAGATATCGTCGAAACAAGTACTGTAACTAGGCAAGCACGTGCGAAAGAAAGTAAATTGATAACAAATAAAAAGAGGGTAGAGAAATGAATAAATAAATAAACTGTAAGAGGATCAGGTTAAGGAAATGTCATATTTCAGAAGAGTGACACTTATGTTGAGCGGGTGTGGAGTGGGAGAGAGATTTAAGAGAGGAGAAAGGAGGAACTAAACGGAAGTTTGGGTTATTTTAGCACACACACACACACACACACACACACACACACACACACACACACACACACACACACACACACACTTGGGTACTTCATACATTAAGAATCTCTTTGACTTTTATATATGAATCCTGTCCTCACCAGATAATTCAAACCATGCCCTTTAACTAAAAAATATATGTATATATATTTATATATATTATATATATGTAAAAAAGAAAGACAATGTAAAGGAATCTTATGAAAATCTTCGTCCTTTTGCTTCAAGAAATGCTCCATTACAGACCATAGTTTTTTTATTAGTCCAAAAGCCAATATTAATTAGACAGGTTTACGCCCGTGAAAGTATTGTGACATGACATCACATGCAATAAGATGAAGGAACCAAGCCTTCCATCTTTGACATATTCAAGATTGCATAATGAAGTCTTGAGGAAATTTCTGAGCTCCTCCCGTTCCTACTGCTTATTACAAGTCTTTGTTAAGGAAGGGCTATATACATGCTTTATATCTTCTGCAATTTTATATTCTAATTTTCTTTCTGATGTTTTGATCCTACCTAAAGCGTTTCTATTAAAATTGCTGCCAGTATTAGAAGAGATATTAGTGGGAATGAAGGAGAGTAAGTGAGGGGATATTCGTGTGTATGCGTGTGTGTGAGAGAGAGTGAGAAGGAGAAAGAGAGAAAGAAAGAGAAAGAGCAAGCGCAAGAGCAAGAGAAAGAGAAAGAGAAAGAGAAAGAGAAAGAGAAAGAATATTTGTACGAGTGAGACATATAAATAGATAGATCGATGGATAAAGGGAAATAGGTAAAGAGAGAGAGAGAGAGAAAGAGAAAGAGAAAGAGAAAGAGAGAGAGAGAAAGAGAAAGAGAAAGAGAAGAGAAGAGAAAGAGAAAGAGAAAGAGAAAGAGAAAGAGAAAGAGAAAGAGAAAGAGAAAGAGAAAGAGAAAGAGAGAAAATATTTGTACGAGTGAGACATATAAATAGATAGATCGATAGATAAAGGGAAATATGTAAAGAGAGAGAAAGAGAGAGAAGAAAAAAATATCTGTACGAGTGAGACATATAGATATATAGATCGATAGATAAAGGGAAATAGGTAAATAGAGAGAGAGAGAGGGAGAAAGACGTAGATACAGAGACTTCAAGTCAGTTAGGCTTCCATTGATGTACATTTTTATGTCGTCTTTGTTTTGGAATGAAAAATATAAAATCCTCGCCTAATTAATAACTCCCAAGAGACATAATTATAATAAAAAATGGCTTATGATATTTTTACTCCCTATGAATAATTTCTCATATACGTGTAGTCTTGCCATTTTAATTAATAAAAATGACATTGGAATGTTTATTCGAAGTCAACTTGATAAAAGAAAACACTGCTATGATATGCAGATACAATCTTAATAGTGTAAACCTCATACATGTAATGTATGATGACATTGTTCTTATTTTAAAGATCTTATTGAATTCTCGGATATTAACAGAAATGTGTTATCGTGAAATTGAATATTCATCACCAGTTATACTGTACATTGGTCTACCATATAGCTTGATCATATTTTTTTCAATCTAAAGTGTAGTATTTGGCGACATATAGAACGCACTGTTTTTCCGGAATATACCTTGTTGAAATTTACCTGTCTGTTATGTCCCCGTGTCGTATATGCTATGGCATATAGTTAAATGTGGTAACCACCATAAACTTTATCAAAATGTTACTATTATCATTATATCAAACATCTTCATTGTCATCACTGTTGATATCACACACACACACAGTGCAAACAAACACGTCTTTTATGACTTGGTAGATATATGAATATAAATGCAAGCGGAGAGAGAGATATGAGAAAAGAGAGATTTGAAATGTCATATATGTCACTCAAGATTCAACAAGTGAATAGATCTGACGGTAAATCCATGTGAAACAAAAGTTTTCGCCTTTGTTCTGAAGACTTCTTAGAATCTTACTTTCCATGCACTTCATCTTTAAGATGTATACAGGACTGGCTTTTGTGAATGTTGAGAAACAGGGAGGGAAGGGGGAGATATATAGGTATATATCCCCTTGTTACTTACCCCCCTCCCTCCCCACCTCCTTGGCCTAAGGTAGTGTTCCTTGTGCAACCTTTTTTTTTTTTTTTTTTTTTTTTTTCCTCCTCTCGTCTTTGAACCTGTGGTTGTGTCTCCCCCTTTATACGCCTCTAACATGTTAAAACACATACAATTACATTATCATACTTGAAATCATAGTAAAAGAAGTCTGAATATCGCGGAAAGATTTAGCGAGAACCTAATTCTAGTAAGTACATGCGTTATTGGCCTTATTTCCCTCCGTATTGTATAGTAAGCTATTGATCAGAAGAGGTACGAGCAAAACCAAGGTACTCTTGCGTGGGTGAAGCCTCGAAACACCTCACTGCAGAAGACGTTATGAAACAGTATAAGGAACGTTTCGAATATATATATATATATATATATATATATATTTATGTATATGTATATGTATATGTATATGTATATTCATTTATTTATTTTTTTCTAGGGAAAGTGTATATGACGTAAGGAGCAGAAAGAAAAAGGAAGGAAAAGATAGAGCGGCGTTAAAATAGAAGTAAAGAATAGATTCAAGTAAAAATAAAACTCCTAAAGCTGTGTTAGTTTGCAAAGCTACATACCATTTTCAACCAGATTTCCTTTACTTAGAAAACGTCTTTCAAAGCACTTTACTATCTTAACATTTTCTCTGACTTGCGAATCGCGGTTTGGTGGGGATTACAATATTTAGCTTTTGCTAATTGAACATAATAAAATATATTTTCAAAGATGGAGCCAAAGACTTATAATGCAGGAAAATATTATTGCTATGCCTGCCATTCTTGTACTCTTCTACAATAGTATTAACGTACTGTAGTAGCGTACCTTATAAAGTATATTACATTAAACTGGAAAATGAGGAATGAAAGTAAATTAATGAGTCTACATCTGCCATTGACATTTTATCTCAGCAACGTATTATTGGCAATATAAATATAAATATAAATAAGTTTGTATAAGTATATAATCATACATATAAGTATATAAGTATATATATATGAATATATATTATGTATATACATATACATACATTTATATATATATTTATATATGTATGTATATATGTTTATATATATATTTATATATATAAATATATATGCATATATAGTATGTATATATGTCTATATATATTATATAAATATTTATGTATATTATATATATATGTATATATATAGCTTATATGTTTATATATTATATATGTATATAAATTATATATATGTGTGTGTGTGTGTGAGTGCAAGTGCGAGTGCGAGTGAGTGTATGTGTGTGTGTGTTACACTTCAAGCGCAAGCTCTCGTGTTACTGTGTTTATCTAATTTAATGATGTATATATATATTTATATATACTTATATATAAAATAATATATATGTATATATATATGAATAATATATATGTGTATATATATAATGTAGGTTTATATATACACATATATATACTTATATATATTATTTGTATATATTTTGTATAAATATATATACACATATATATGTATGTATGTATATATATATTTAGATTTATATGTATACGCTAAGACACACACATATAAACCTACATATATCTATACATACATACGTAAATATGAGTGTGCATATACATGTACATGTATGTATATATACACAATTATGTACATTTATGCATATATATGTATATATATACATATATGTATATATGTGTGGGTATATATATACATAAATACATAAATACATAAATATTCACATATATATACCCATATATACATATATATGCATAAACGAATATATACATATTTATGCTTATATATGTATGTGTATATATGTATATATATATGTACATACACACATACCTATACACACACATATGTAACTATACATATACATAAACAGAATACGATGTATGTTTATTAGAAATAACTTTGAACACAATTTTTAGAAATTAAAATAAGTATCCATCTACAGCAGATTTGACCGACGAGTAGCCTACTAAGACCTCTGAACGTCTAATCTTTCCCAAAAGTTCTTCCATCACTCATCTCATCGTCAACCGCGATTTTCTTCTGTTGCTCAGTTGAGATTCTTGAGACTTAATCCTCTTGGCCAAACAATCCATCATGCTTCACCCTCTTCACATGTCTGTATCACCTGTACTTCATGACGCCTCCCTCCCTCTCTCTCTCTCTCTCTCTCTCTCTCTCTCTCTCTCTCTCTCTCTCTCTCTCTCTCTCTCTCTCTCTCTCTCTCTCTCTCTCTCTCTCTTTCTCGCTCGCTCGCTCTCATATTCCCATAATTACTAACTTCCTATACTGCCCCCCCTTTCTCTCTCTCTTTCTCTCTCAGTTCTGTATGATTACGTGAAATAAACATTATATTATTACGTTTGCGTAGTCACCATATACACTCTCACGCATATATATAAACATATACACACGCTTGCGCGTGCGCGCGCACACACGCACACATATGTATATATATGGAAATATGTATGTTGTAGCGTGTATCACACATATATGCTAAACCTTTTTCGCTATTTCTTACACCTAGCTACACAAACGCACAGGGATTTTTATTATGGTCTTCAGAGAAACATATCTTTGGCCAGCAGGTTACTAAAAATGGTACACGTGTTTGTAAGAGCCTTTTCCATTTCCCTTGAGTAAATAGCTAGGAGGGATATGAACAGGGAGTTCGTAAGAGGCCCCTTTGTTTTCCTTTCGGCTTAATTTGAAAGTCTCCTGTTCTTTTATACTTTCTGTTATTTGTGGGGCTTGAAAAAGGTATTAAATATTAGTAATTTAGGGATTCCTCTTATTTGTATAATGTATTAAACGAACTAAACTGTTAGAGAAAATGAATGTCCTAGAAAAAGTGAAAGCTGAGGTAAAATGACTATTTTCCTAAAATCTTTTAATGACGGTTTGGTGGGGATTATAATATCATACACCTTACAAATCTCGTTATCAGTCCTTCAGATGCAAAATCGTGACATACCCAGGAAGTAAGAATTAAAACCAAAGTAATTACTACAGGTACAAACAAATTAGATTTACTTAGTAAACAACAATAATGGACACAGGCTTAAACCTCAATTTAACAAAAACAGAACCAAGCAAAATTTTAGGCTAACTATCCTCTTCGAGCCTGTTTTTGATACCTTGTAAGAACTACTCATTAGTGTACTAAACCACACATGTGCCAGTCATACTTCCCCGAGGTTTTATATATTTTTTTTAGCTCTATGCTATTTCGCTCAAATTTGTCTTCTCGGATCGCTTACAATTTTCGCTTATCCGTTTTGCTTCTTATCGGCACCGCGTTTCTTTGCCCATTGCCCTTTTTTTTTTTTTTTTTTTTTTTTTTTTTTTTTTTTTTTTTATCAGTCTCTATATAGTAAAACCTATTAACCTTTAATCACAAAAGTTTATATTCTTTCTTTCTTTACCAACTTTCGCAGCATAGCTAGCTGTAAACTTTAGCCTCAGATCTCTGTATTATGGGCTAACAACGGTGTAAATTACCACAACAGATGGAAACTGCTCCGTCTCACGTGGGCAAAAATAGCAAGTATTCGCTAGTCAATTGGTGTGCTTGGGTTTTCTGCCCACTCAGGCTGACCTTTCAGACTTCGCTGGTATTCCACTTCTATATTACTTTATCTGTGGCTCTGTAAAACTGTTTCAGGTTTATGCAGCCAGTTGTGATGGATGTCTGCGACGCTAGAATATTGGCGTGTTTGATTATGTAAATATACATGTATATACATATACATATATATATATATATAGATACGGATATATAAACCTGTGTATTATATATGTGTGTGTATATATATATATATACACACATACATATATATGTAAATAAAAATATAGGTACACACACAGATATATATATATATATGTATATATATACATAAATACATATATGTATATGTAAATATATGTGTGTGTGTGTGTTTGTGTGCGTACATGTATATGTATATAAATACATATGTACATATGTACATATGTACATAAACACAGACACACACACATACACATGCATACATAAATGTGTTTGTGTGTTGGGTGGTGCAGTGGTAGCGTTTTCATCTAGCTATCTTGCTGATTGGTATTCAAATCCCGCTCCGAAAGTGGAAGGTAACCACGGCCATTCCTTGCACACAGCGGGTAGTTCAGAAGCACAATAAACAGAAGTCGCAAGAGCCTGTAATACCCTAAACTGTAAACCCTAAATTATTATTATTTTTATTACATACATAGCGCTTATATATATATATAGATACATATATATATATATATATATATATATATGTTCCCACATATACATAAATACATACATATTCATATATACATACACATATATTTCTTTGTACATATGTTTATATGTACATACATATATTCATATATGCATATATACCTATATATACATATATATACATATATCTTCATATATATATATGTATATACATATATATGTGTATATATACATGAACATATAGCCATATATATATATATTCATACATACATATATTCATTATATATGTACATATGTATTTATATATATAAATACATATTCAAACACACACACACACAGACACACACACACACACATACACACATATGTATATCTCTATTTATCTCTGTCTATATATATCTATCTGTCTACCTGTCTCCTGTCTATAAATATATATATATATATATATATATATATGAATGGTAAAACACCATTCCTAGTTGATATTATGGAAGAAAACCCACAATGCAGACTCCGTATTATACCGCTTATTTAACTCAGGAATTTTACTAAAATGACCCCCGTGAAATAATTTTGATTCCGCTTAATTTTCTATTTATACTTGTACAA
>NC_061822.1:11959697-11962197 GCF_019202785.1 Penaeus chinensis
TCGGTGGCATGAAGAAAAACTGCAGTTCCGTTGGGCTGAAAACTTATGAAGGAGTATTTCCGTGATCCTGTTGCACACGAGAGGAAAGTCTGGGGAGAAATCTCATGTGAATTAACCACTACGTGTCTATTTTTTTGTTTATGATATATGATTATATTATTCTTTGTCTTACCGTTCCCTCTGTAAAACTGTACAGATTTCGCTTTTAGTACGTGGATGTAAGAATGTTCATTCTTTCATGAAAACCTTAAATTTTCATGTCCTCCATTTTGACATGGAAGTTGATTCTAATTATGAGGTAGATAATTCAACAGATATTTAATATCATATTTGAGATGGTTAGGGTAAGTATCGTATATAGGCTGCTCTTTCTACTCCTGTCACTTTATGTATATTCATAGCAAACACAACATATAACAAAATTGAAATTGTAAATGAATTCTTTCTCGAAAAAAATGTCAATCAGCTATTCGATTATAAGAAAAAAAAATTAAACGTGGAAAGAGTTTCTTGTGATAAATATCGTCCAATTTAGGCGTCGTCTGAGCAAGATATCATGCTCATGCAAAACACTAGAAGATAATGGTCCCACCGCATATTTAGAATATTTTATTTTACTCTTTCATTGTTCTATCCAGAAAAAAAAATATCAGGAAGGTCCTTTGACAGAAGTACAGATCAGATCATGTGACTCTATCGGATGATTGACAGGCCAAGATATGTCTGTTGGGTTGGGGATTCCCACCTTGTCATCACAGTCTTCAGGCCCAAGATTATGCTTACTCGCTGCCGGCTCCCCCCTGCCTGACATACGAGTAATTCCAATATTTATGTCCTCATGAGAACGAATAATGAAAATTTATCTAAAATATTTTTACTCTAGCGTGTTCTCTAACCCTTCCTTAGTAAATCTGTCTACTCAAATTAACGTAAATTCTACAATTTAAAAAAATAAATAAATATCAAAGACCTGTGACAGCTAGAAAAATGTTTGCCTCTGGAGGGGTGACAGGGAAAGGGTTAACAGAAGATAAAGTCATCTTTCTGTCCACAGTAATGAAATCCTATCAACAATTACTTATCTTTATACATCTGATCTCTTCTATTAGAACGATAAACACAGCCTCAATCGCCATATGCTCTGATTTCGCATGTAATAGTGTGGTGATTTAAACTATAATCTGCCGAGGCGATACGAGGCGATCCTGTTGAGGGACTTCAAACTTCGTGCCTAACTGGACCTACATCCCCTGAGATATCCTGTTCCAACTGCATCAAATTGTCTCTGCGGACGTGGCCGGGATTGGGAGAACACCTAAACAATAGTTATATGATTGTGTTAATGATGGTGGTGGTGATGGTGATTGTGATGATGACAATGGTGTCGATGGTATTAATAGTGCGATATTGATGGCGATTGTGGTAATGATGACAATGGTGTCGATGGTACAAAGTGAAGACCAAGGTATGGTTATGATAAAAAATAAAGTGCTTATGGACATGATAAAATTCGAAAGACACCCCAGAAATGTAACAAACCGTCATCAGAATGTTACGTCACATGAAAACATAAATATAGAAATAATATACGAAAAAGAAAATAATTCTCAGTGTAGACATTCCGGTTTACCACTATAGATTATACTTGGGTCGAGCCAGACAAGTAGTTTTAAAGGCGGTGTGGAAGAGGAAGGAAGAAGAGGGGGGAGGAGGGAAGGGAGATGGGGGCGAAGGAGGGAGGAGAGGAGAGGAGGGAAAGCGGCGAGGGGAGAGAGAGAGATGGAGGAGGAGAGAGAGAGAGAGAGAAGAGAGAGAGAGAGAGGAGGGAGGAGGAGGGAAATGGGGAAACGGAGAAAGGAAGAAAGAAGAAAGAGGACGAGCAGGAGAGGAAAGAGAAAGGAAAAAGAAAAGGGGGAAAAGGAAGAAAAGAAGAGGGTGGACAAAAGGGAAGAGGAAAGGGGGAGGAAAAGAAGAAAAGGAAGAGAGAAAGAAAGGGGGAAAGGAGAAGAGAAAGGGGGAAAGAAGAAAGATAAAAGGGAAAGGGAGGGAAAAAAGAGAAAGAGAAAAGGAGGAGAAAGAGGGGGGGGGGAGAAAGGAAGAAGGGGGAAAGAAAAGGGATAGGGGGAAGAGAGAGAAAATGGGGGAAGAAGAGAGAGAGAAAGGGAGGAGGAAAGGAAAGGGGGAGAAGAAGGAAAGAGAAGAAAAGAAGGAAGGAGGAAAGGAGAGAAGAAGAAGGGGGGGAAAGGGAGAGAAAGAGGGAAGAGAAAAGGAAGAAGAGGAAAATAGGAAAGAAGAGAAGGGAAGGGGGAGGGAAAGGTGGGGGAAAGGAAGGGGAAAGAGAGGGAAAAGGGGAAGAAGGAAAAAGGGAAAGAGAAGAGGGAAGAGAAAGGAAAGAGGAGGGGGAAAAAGGGGAAAAGAGAAGGAAAAGGGGGAAGAGAGAGAGGAGGAAAGGGGAAGAAAAGAAAGGAGAAAGGAAGGGAAGAAGAAGGAGGGGGAAGAA
>NC_061822.1:11967197-11979697 GCF_019202785.1 Penaeus chinensis
TGCTCGGAAAGGTACATATTACTCGCAGGATGTTAAATGTAATGTGACTGATACTCCCTTAAATGCATTTTATGATAACCGTTTTTGTTGTTTTATTTTTTTTTTTTTTGTATAATTTCATGCTTTTTAATGATTTAATTACCATGGGAGCAGCAGGAGAAATACTTGCAAGCATTCGTTATTTATATTTTCTATATGCTATCTTTGGTCTTTTCTCTATTGTCTTCTCTTCTTACCCGCCACACAAACCCCTCTGTATCTATCTATCTATATGTATATATATATACATGTGCATATATATCTATATCTATCTGTTTATCTGTGTCTGTCATTCTACACACAAACGCACGCACGCACGCACTCATTAAAACTTGGGACTGTGTACTTATTCAAATAAGCCACGAATACGTAATCCTACACAAATGCGTAGATAATAAGGCTGCTTGAAGTAGACGATGAACCGATAACCAGATAATTTGTAGAATTCCTTTCGTTATGTATTCACGCATTCGCTTATGGTAAAAAAAAAAAAAAAAAAAAAAAAAAAGCAGGAAAACAGGATTCTGGAGGTAATTCTTTCCATCTTGAGGTTAAGAGAAGACGAAATTGGATTTTTAATTCACCTGCATTTCTAAATTTAGGTTAGATTTATGGAACAAAATGGAGTGGTGTGCCTCGTCTTGAAAACAAACACACCCGCCCGGGGTAGTGGTAAAACATTCCAATGTAAGAAATCTGTACTAAAAACGCTCTTAGATTACTGTGGGGTAGTGTGGATGGTAATGTGTGGTAATAGATTTGAAAATCGATCATAAAGGATGATGAACATAAAATGCACTAATTACTGATGATAAAGATAAAACACTGTGTGTAAATTAACATCATAGGGCCATTATTAATATGCTATAAATAAATACCGACAGTCAGTTTGGAAATGAATACTTTAATGACTCCATATCAGGTACATAAAATGGTATATAAGTAGTTTTATATGTTTATTACATCTTAAGGAGTTGTGTGAAGTCTAATCTCAACATCTCGTCTGTACAATGAAATCCTAAGCCATATATTGATATATTGATCGAAATTATTAACTTCGAAAGAATTAAAAGATCGTAATGTCTGTCTACGGGGGAAAGACCGAAGTTTTTTTTTTTTTTTTTCTTTTTACTTAAATAATTGCAATTGAACAATATGAAAATTTCTTGAAAATGCTGTATCTCGTTGTGTTTGCTTTTATAAGAGAAATTGAGAGCACTTAACCGTATATTAATTGTAGACTTGAGTATAATGCAAAATATGAAACCTCATTTTACCTCTGGTCGTAGCGATGATAAAGAAGTCCCTCAACTTGGAAAGATAAATGTGGATAAACATATTGCTCCAAAGCCGAAGTCCCCGCTAATTATACTTTCAGCTTCGGTACCTGCTTCAAAGTCAGTTTCAACATCGCTAGCACCTTCATTGTCAGCTTCAGAGCTAGATTCCGTATCTGTTTTAGCAGTGACACCGATTTTAGCATCATCAACAACAGCTCCACAGCCAGCACCTACTCCACGGGTAAGGAAGAACTTGCCGCAGATATTCCCAGAAAAGATAGAGCAGATAATGCACGTGATGCAGCAACAGTTTGCCCAGCAACTATAATTTTAGAAAGAAAGGTGTTTGCACTCATCTTTGGATAAAAGCAGTTTACCTCAGTATATCCTGTAGAACTTGGAAATCCTAAACTTACAACTGGCGACCAGTAGTGTTTAAATGTACCACCATTACTTGAAAATTAAGAGTTTAATGAAGCATTGGTTACTTATTTCTCTGATTATTTATATATTTATATTAAAAATGTACCATGATGGGATGCATTGTACTGCATCCTTTCAAACGTGTATGATTAATATTTGTCTGTCGTCCTTTAAATCAGGAGAAGCTGCGATAGATTGGATGGATGCATGGGTACGTTTTCCTGGCTTCTTGCAGAGCATGCAAGATTTTTCAAATCCAATCAGATCTCTCTTACATAGATATGCACACAGACACGCACCTAATCTCACGAGAAGTCCCACAAACGCACATTAATACAAATATTTACCATATTTCCTAGGGGACACAACATTTGGCGGGGAAATATTCTGTGGAATTCCTACTTCAGAGTATGCCGTTCGCTCTCAATAAAGAGTACTTACCTTAACAAGACCACGCCCCTCTGTCGCAGTGCAGCTGATATTCTCCCACCCACAACCTCCTTCCGGCACGCCCCCTTGGCCTCCCATAATGCTCTGCTCTCACGTCCCTTCCTCCCACTTCCGACGCGGTGCACATCAGCTGTGTATATACACCAAAATCTTCCTCTTCCCAGCCTCCCCACGGCCCTGCTTCCTCCACCTCCTAATCCACTTCCTTGCCTTCATATTCGCTTTTTTCCCACGTGCTTCTAACTTCCTCCCTCGCCTCCCTTTCCTCATTCTCTTCCTTCCCTCTTGCTTGTGACCACAGCGTCTCTTCGACCTCTTCCTTACTTCCTTACCAGCCCCGTTTCCCTCCCCCCTTCGCCTACGAACTTCCTCCCTCACCTCCCTCCCTACTTCCTTCGCTTCCTCCTCATTTGCTTGTGATCTCACCGCCTCCTCACCCGCTTCCTTACTTCCTAACCTCCCACCTTTTCCTTCCCCTTACAACTTCTTTCGCCACCCTTCCTACTTCCTTACCTTCTTTGCTTCCTCTCATCTTGCATATGACACTCCGTCCACTCACCTCTTCCTTACTTCCTCAGCTCCCCCTTCTCCTGCACCCTCCTTCCCCTGAGCGTCTTATGTGCCCTTCGCTCGCTTTGATGCTATAACAAAGTCCTTGACACTCTCCAAACGCTTTTATCTGACTCTCCTTAGCAAGCATCTCACGTGTTCAGCTTTTTGTTCAGGTGGCTTTCGGTCTGTGCTCTCTGCCTACACGCTGGAGTACTCGACACTCTTTTCTGGGTCGTTCTCTTCGTGATTCGCCGTCTTTTGCCTTCTCTCTTTTTCACACACACACACACACACACACACACACACACACACACACACACACACACACACACACTAACACTTATTCTCTTTCTTGATTTCTGATTTTCACACTCTCTTACCCTTTTATTATCTCACTGTAACACACTTTCTCCTCCCGCTCCTCCCCTCTCTCTCCCTCTCCTTCTCTCTCTCCCTCTCCCTCTAGATATATCTCTCTACTACCATCTATCCCTCTCCATCTCCTTTCCACCCAGAGTTCCCATGCCTCCCCCCTAATCTTTCATTAGACCTACCAATTATCTGCTTCCTATCCATTTAAGGTTCGTTACAAATAAAAGAGCTATCCTGACATATAATCGTTTCATACCCGCCTCATTCTTCTTTACACGTTTTTTATTAGCAGACATTGTTTTTTTTTTGTTAATTTGTATTTGTATATATATGTATATGTATACATATATGTATATATATACACATCATATGTATGTGTGTGTATGTTTATATGTAAGTATATGTATGTATATATGTATATGTATATATATGTGCGAGTGTGTATATATGTATATGTATATGTGCGAGTGTGTATATATGTATATGTATATACAATTATAAATATGTATATATGTACGTATATGTGTATATATGCGTATGTGTAAATACATATGTATATATGTATGTATATGTATATGTATGTATGTATATGCATGTGTCTTTATATGTGTATATGTGTGTATATATGTATATATGCGATATGTATGTGTGTATACATTATATATGCATATATATAAATACACGCATATATATATATATATATATATATATATATATATATATGAATATGGATATCTATCTATATATCTATCTATCTATCCATCTCTGTAATATATATATATATATATATACATATATATATATGTATGTGTATATATATGTATATATATATATATATAAAGTATACACATATAGTTATATATATATATATATATAACACACACACACACACACACACACACACACACACACACACACATGTATAATATATATATATATATGTATGTATATATGAATATATATAAATATGTATATTTATATATATATTTTTTGTATATATATGTATATAAATATATCTATTATATTATATTATATATTACTTTATATATAATATATATATATAAACACCCATACACGCATGTGTTCATACACACACATACACACATATACATGTACATGTATATATTGATAAGTGTGTGTGTGTGTGCATATATATATATATATATATATATATATATATTAATATATATATATATATATATCATATACATACATGTGTATGTATATAAATACACATGTATATGTGTGTGTATATAGACATATATATATATATATATATATATGCACATATATATGTATATGTGTATATATACATGTATGTGTAGGTATATATATGTATTTACACAGATATATATATATATACACACATACATATATATATATATGTATATCGCACATTTATGTGTATATGTATACACACCCATACTGTATATATATATATATATATATATATATATATATATATATACATACATATATATATATATATATAAATACACAAATATTTGTTATATGTATATATGTACATATATACACACAAATATTTGTTGTATATACATATATATGTATATATATACACATATATAATATATAATATAATATGCATATATATATATATTTATATATATATATGTATACACACATTAGATAAGGTAAGAATATTTACAATACGAGATTTTCTGACGACGATATATTCGAGACCGGTTAAATACATGTATATATGTGTATATGTATATATATATAAAGTGTATATAAATATATATGTATATATATATAGTATGTGAGTATATATGGATGCTTGTGTATATATATATATATATATATATATATATATATATATATATAGTATGTGTCTCGCTTACCAGCCCGGCATTTTGAAATATCCCATAAGAAGACTAATGATCCAAAAATAAAATCTTATTCTAGCTGAGGGAATCACTCAGCCCTGTTCAGACTTAAGTTCCTGTAAAGAACAGTCACATTTTTCCTGATTTTTTTTTTTTTTTCATCATGACAGTCCTAATCATTTTGATTATTAGCAAACATGATGCTCATATGTGCACACACACACATACACACACACACACACACACACACACACACATAAATGTATGTGTATATATGTATATACATACATACATATACCTACATACATGTGTATATACAGATATACATATTTATATCCATACATACGCACGCATATATATATGTGTGGATATATATGTATATATATGTATGAATATATATGTTTATATATGTATATGTATGGGTATATATGTATATATATATGTATATGTATGGATAAATATTTATATGCATAAATGCATTTATATGTGTATATGTATAAATAGACATATACACATGTATATGTGTGTGTATATATATATATATATTATATATATATGTATATATATATGTATATATATATATATATATATATATATATATATATACACGTGTGTGTGTGTGTGTTTTCATATAATTTACAAATCATTATGTATGCACTTTTGTGGCAATATACATACATACATAAACACTCCAATATAGGTATATATACACATATATAGTATGAACGTCAGACGTACTTTATACAGCCATATATCCTCTTTTGTCCTCTCACAATACTCACAGCTCAAGTCTAGCTCTTTTCTTTCTTTCTCATTTATTTTTCATGACTTCTTACACAAGTAATATAAGAATTAGCATATAAATCGGGGTGTCAGCTTCATTGTTACAGATCGGATTTTTCTTTATAGAGATATTTATTGTGATTTCAACTTATTGCTATTCACATTAGTTTTGGAGTATTTGTTCATGTGATTTCTCATTGTATTATTGTTGCTGTTTTGTTACAATTGATATTATTTGTATTATTATTATTGTTGTCGTTGTTGTTGTTATTATTGATATTGTTATTGTTATCATTAATACTATTATTATTATTATGATTATTACTGATATTCATTCTTGTTATTATTGTTATCATTATTACTATTATCAATACTATTACTATCACTATTATAACAATATTGTTATTAATATTTCTTACAGTATTACCATAATTATTAGTATTACTACCATCATTATCATCATCCTCATCATCATTATCATCACTAACATCTTTATCATCAACATCCTCGTCTCCTCAACCTCATCCTCATTTGCAGCAATTTTCATTACTATCAACATCAACATTACCCTCATTCATCATCATTACTGATGTTACTTTCACTGCTATCATTACCATTAGACAAACAAAGAAGAGGCTCGAGGGTTGTGTGACAAGACGAAACCAACTCCCAAGAGACGTGATTCTGGGAGGATCTCGACGCCGTCCAATTATGAAGACAGCTTGCGTTTTCTTCATTTCTTAAGTCTTCCTTGGTAACAGCTGTTCTTCCTTTTTCACCTGTATTTTCTTTCCTTTACTTTTTTTTTTTTTTTTTTTTATCTCTTTTTATCTCCGTCCTCGTTTTTCTTCATTTCCATGTTCTCGCTTTTCTTAATAACCTTTCCTCTTTTTTATTTTCATTTTTTTTTTCTTCATCTCCCTTTTTTCTTTTCTCCGTTTTTATTTCTATTTTCTTTTTCTTTTTTTCCACTCTCATTTTTCTCTTGTTCTTTTATTTTTTTCCACCTTTTTCTTATTTTTAAACTGTTTTACTTTATTTGTTTGCCTTTTCTTTTTTAACCTTTTTCCTTGGTAAATTCCTTCTCATCACTTTCTCTGCTTCTACCTTCATTCATCACCAATTTCTCTTCCTTTTTTTTTCTCGTACTTTCCTTTCATTTTGTTTCTTTACTTCCCATTTTGTCTACCCTTTGTTTTTCACTCTTCCATTCTGTCCTTCATTCATCCTTTTTAACCACCTCAGTCTTTTACTGTTACTTACCATTTCTCTCGCTTTCTTTTCCTCCTTCCTTTTCACCTTCTCTTTTATTTCTTCCTTTTATACCTTATTTTATCTTTATCCCCTGTCTTTCCACATATTTTATACGCTTTTCTCTTTATTTGATTTATTCTTTGTTCTTCCCTTCAAATCCCTTCTCTGTCCTTTGCTCTATTTTGCACATAAACTTTCCTTTCGACTCTTTTTTCTTTTCCTCTCCTTGTTTATCCTCCGTATCACCATTCTCATCCTCCTCCATAGTTATTCTACACATGCCCATATCCCATTTCCTTGCCTCTTCGCCCTTCTCACTTTACTTTGATCTTTGTTTTGGCTTTCCACCCCTCTCTCTTTCTTTTCCTCTTCTTTCTACATACCTCTTCCTTTTCCCTTTTATTTTCTTTCTCACCTTGTTTATCGTCCCTTCGCCCCTCTCACTTCATTTTGTTCTTTGATTCTTCCCTTCTACTTTAATACTTCCCTTTACTCTTCTTTCTACATACCTTTCCCTTTCCTTGTTCACCCTCCGTATCCCTTTTCTCTTCCTCATCTCATTCTCTTTCCTCTTCGCCCCTCTCACTTCGCTTTGCTCTTTGAGCTTCCTTTTCCTCTTCCTCCTACATACCTTTCCCTTTACCCTTTCCACATTTTATTTTTCCTCTCCTTTTTCATTCTCCGTATCCCCTTTCTCTTCCTCATCTCATTCCCTTACCTCTTCGTCCTTCTCACTTCGCTTTGCTCTTTGACCTCCCCTTTCCTCTTCCTCCTACATACCTTTCCCTTTACACTTTCCACCATTTTCTCTTTCCCTCTCCTTTTTCATTCTCCGTATCCCCTGTCTCTTCCTCCTTCCAGATTTCTACACTAGGAAGGATATCACGGTTTGGCAGACACACGCACTCGTTCTTTTTTTCTCTCACGCTCTCTGACGCCAGCTTTAGCACCGTCAGCTCGGGAAGTCGGTGGCTGTGTTAGATCTTGCACTCTGCTTCCCTGCCTGACTGCACTAAATTAGCGAGTGAGATGAAAAGAAAGGGAGAGAAGGAGAGGTTGAGGGATAGGGAAAGGGGGGAGGAGAGGGAGAAGGAAGTGATGGAGAGGGGGACGGGTAGAGGAAGAAGGAAGAGGGAGAGGAGGAAGTAGAGAGGAAAAAAGGAAGGGGAGAAGAAGAGAAAGACAGAGGGGGAGATGACAAGGAAAGGGAAGAGAGCGAGAGCGAGGGAGAAAATGAAAGAGAAAGAGAGGGCCTAATTTCATATTTAAGGAACTAAAAGTGAAGTGGAAATGGAGCGTAATAAGCGAGGGAAATCACGAATAAGAAAAGAGAGAAAACATAACATATCACTTACGAAGTGCAGTAAAAAAAGAAAAAAATAATTGCACACACACACACACACACACACACACACACACACACACACACACACACACACACACACACTCACACATACATATATGTACATATATACTGTAATCATTGATTGGTTCACTCACTCTGCCATATATATGTGGGGGGGAGGGGGTTATTTATGTATGTATATATATGCTGTTTCTCTCCTTTTTCACACATATGTATATTTATATGTGTGTATATATATACATATATATATGTATATACTTATATGTATATATATGTATATATATATACTTATATATAAACATATATTATATATATTTTTTCACACACATACACACTCATCAATACATGAGTATAAGTCTGAGTGCGAATGCGTGTACGTTGTGTGTGCATGTGTGTCTGCGCGTGTTAGTGTGTGTACATGCACCCACAAATAGACTACTTTCTACATACATATTTGATGATGATAATAGTGATTCGAAGACTTGAAAAGTCTGTGGAAAGATGAACTTGGGAAGCCTCAGGGAGAAAAAAAAGAGAAGAAAAATTGGTTGCCACGCCCTGCTGACTCCCGGAAGTCAAAGGAAACGCCCACATCTGCAAATACACCTTTAGTTATTATAATTGTCTTTTAAGATAATTATTGGAGACTTTCTTATGACAATACTTTTGAAAATGTTCGTACCCTGTCTTTAATGAAATCGCCAAATTATTATGCAGCATTCTCATATATATATATATATATATATGTATATATATATATTTATATATACACACACACGCACATATATAGTATATATATTGTGTGTGTATGTATGTGTTATTTATGCATATATATTATACATATATGTGTACACAAATATGTATATATTGATATAAATACGAGTATATACATATATATACATATATTCATATAGAAACGCTATGAATGAGAATGAATATCTTCGTAATACAAAAAATGTAATTAACCGGTTTCGATTATACCTTTGTCAGAAATACATGTATTCCTGGCGTATTTCTTGTATTGTGAAGACATTCTCATTCATATCTATTCTACATTTGTCAACATGAACACACACACACACACACACACACACACACACACACACACACACACACACACACACACACACACACACACACACACACAGAGTATGATTTGTTTGTATTGTTTTTTACATTCTTACAAACATATAAGCATCGAGAAAGAAACAAGAAAACATAGGAGAATAGACGGCAAGGTACGTTAAATGAATCCCATATTAGCATGGAACTGAGGGGAGGCAGGATCCTCAAAGGAACAGTCACATTGATGGCATGATCAGTAAGTAATGAGACCGCAGGCAGCTACCAACAACATTAATACTGGATGTCCGTAACCAGTATATATTGTAATATATAACAACTGCTTAAAGAAATTGGTGCCCGGTAAACGGTCCTTTTCCTGATCATTGTACAGCTGAGTATACATGAGAAGTCAGCATAGTTAGCATAGGTTCTTGCAGTTGTTATCTACACCTGATAACACTGTGTTTCCAGGACTCACCAATGTTATATTGTAGCTGGTAGGTACTATAATATAGTTACAACAAGTAGCCATTGCGATAATCATGACGAGAATTTGACCTGAAACACCCAAATACCTGACACGTTGTTAAAAGCAATTAAACAATTAATTGTTGTCAGTATTATAATCGTTATCGGTATTGTTATTGTTATTATTGTTATGATTATCGGTATTGTTATTAACTATGTTATTATTATTAGTGTTATTGCCACTATTCATATCATCACTGATACCATTATCATTATTTTCACTTCCATTATTATTATTCATTGTTATTGATATTATCATTGCTATTATTATTATTGTTATTATTATTATTACTGTTATAGTTATTATTGCTAACATTATTATCTTTATTATTATTATTGTTATTATTATTATCGTTATTATTATTATTATTATTATTATTATTATTATTATTATTATTATTATTATTATCACCATCATCGTCATTGTTATTACTGTTATGTTTAATATTGTTGGTATTATTATTATTATTATTATTATTAATAATAATATCATTATCATTATTGTTGTTGTCATTATTGTCCTTCTTATATAATTTTAATTGTTATGATAATTTATATCAGAACGCTATTGTTGTTTGTTATTACTTTTATCATGATTATGATATTAGTAATAATGATAATATAACATGATGATCATAATTGTTGGTTATTGCGTTTATAAACATTTAAGGAAGAAACACACACACACACACACACACACACACACACACACCATACATTCTCACGGGTATATGTATTGCCCCGGCAACAAGGGACGCGGCCGCGGTCAAAATTGGCCCGCTGCGCCTCGCCAACATCAGTCACGCTAAGGCTTCCGGACAAGAAAATTGGTGTTGGATACGATACTCTTGTCAAATAAAGTTTCATATAAGCGTTTTTTGTTATGGATAACCAAGTAAGACGGAGGAGTGCTTGGGAGATTTTTTTTTTCAAAATTTATTTATTTATGTCCTAATGGAATTGGGAAAGATAAGGAGGGTTCCTTTATAGCTTTATGGCCTTATTCCATTAGTTTTAATTCAACGTTCGTGTGAAATCACCATTAAGAGGCACGCGACCTGTAGATAATGTTATTGTTATCCTTATTATTATTGTTATTGTTATTATCATTGTTATTGTTATTAATATTGCTATTGTTATTTTTGCTGTTATTATGATTGATATTTTTATTATTATTAATACTATCATCATCGTTATCGTCATCGTCATTGTCATTGTCATTGTCATTGTCATTGTCATTGTCATCGTCATCATCTTATATGCCACCAGATAGAGCACAAGGCCAAGAAATAAGTCACAATAAGGCTGGAGGAACTGGAAGAATGTGGCAAGAGTCTTGTGTGACAAGAAAACTAGTGTAAGAATGAAGGGATAATTATACAGACGGTGGTGAAACTAGCAATGATGTACGAGGCGAAAGCGTGGCCGATTAAAAAGGACCAGGGAAGGAGACTTGATGTGGTAGAAGTGCGTATATCGAGGTGGATATGCGGAATGACGAGACTTGACAGGATTATTTATGATAGAATTCGAGGAGCAACTAAAGTATTGGATATATCTAGGAATGTACAGGAGAGAAGATTAAAATAGTATGCTCATGTCATTATCCTTCTTATTATTATCTTTATTATTGATGTTAGTATTGTTATTATTGCAATTTTTCTTATTATTATTATCATTATTATGATTATTAATATCATCATCATCATCATTTTCATTACTATGAATATTATTATTATTGCTGTAATGATTACTTATATTATCATTATCCTTATCAGTGTTGTTATAACTACTTTATTTATCATGATTATCATTATTTCCGTTATTATTTTTTGTTATTGTTATGGTAGTTATCATTATCGTTATCATTATCATTAACATCATTGTTATTATCAATATCATATTAATAATCAATAACACTATCATTATTATTACTATTATCTTTAAGATTATTGTGATTATAATGATTATCATCAACGTTATAAAAATAATGATATTGATAAGGCATATAGTATGTGTGTGTCTATGTGTGTCTGTGTTGTATTTGTATGGGTATTTTGTTCGTGTGTGTGAGCGCGGGTGTGTTCATATGTATTTACGTGCGTTGTAGGTTTATGAGGTGTACTGTTTATAAAAGGTATTCTTATCGGTATTATAGACAGTTGTCTGTAAGTAACTTTACTTGAGCGAACACAGTAATCAGCTAATGTAAGGGAATCCATGGAGTTTGAATGCGAACAGTGCCGTATGTTTACAGGATATTTGTTATTATGGAAGACGAATATATATATATATATATGTATGTATATATATATATATATATATATATATATATATATATAGTTAGTGTGCGTGTGTGTATGTATGTATATGTTATTGTGTGTGTGTGCTTTTGTGCGTTTGTTTGTTTGTGTGTATGTGTATGTGTGTGTGTGTGTGTGTGTATACTTCTGTGCGTGTATGTGTGTGCGTGCATTTTTATATCTGTGTTCTAACATTTATTTGTCCTTAGCTGATACGGATAAAACATGAATATATATA
>NC_061822.1:11989697-11999697 GCF_019202785.1 Penaeus chinensis
TATTTCCTCTTAACAATAGATAGAATGGCATTATATTATTACTGACAATGGAGCTTTATGTGTGATGTAGGTAATACATTTTACGTGATAAGATTTAGTAAAATTGATCCATTCGAAAATATGAAATCATATACAGAGTGTGGATATGATAAAGTCGTTAGTGGAGGGAAGCAAAATGGCTCAATATATTTAAATACTCAAGCATAATGGGAGGAATGATTACTGCGTTTGAATGTAGTTACCAATAGCGAATTTCCGCGCACGCGCATTCGGTTGTGAAACTGTTAAATCGAGAACGGACACGCACACGCACGCATACACATATACATGAGCAGTGATAATACGATCATTAAAATAATCGTTATATAAATTTATAGATATGGACACATCCACATATTTAAATAAATACATCACACATACATAAGTGAATATATACAGAGGCGCAAATGCATCTTCATGCACATTACTCGCACATACATATTCATACGAATAAAATTGCATATGGAAAACAACGAGCAGGCAAACATGCCATAAATCCCTATATGTATGCATACATAATTTAGTATAGTCTGTGCCTTTGCATATTCAGCAGGGAAATTACATAGTCAACCCGCAAGCAAAACTAGGATAGCCTTAACTAATAGATTTAAATGTTGGCGAAGTTTCTGATGAAGTTGAATCCCTGGAAGATCAGACAAGGTCACCGGCGCTTAGGGAACGTGTGCACCTGGTTATACACAAGGTGGAAGCAAATATTGACTAGTTTCCCCTCAGATTATAATATCATGAATCCCATTTCTGGATGGCATCGTTAGAGCAGCGGTTCTCTCTCGCTTTCTTTCTGTCTTGCTGGCTTTCTCTCTCTGCAACTGTCTGTCTCTTTGCCTGTTCTCATCTCTCTCTTCTTCGTCTTCTTCCCCCATAATACATCTCTGTGTGTGTCGTTCTCTCTGTCTGTCCATCTTGTCTCCCGGAAAAAAAAAGAAGAATGAGGAATGTTAACATTATTCTAGTTTGTATTTTACTTTGTTACTAATATGGATTATTTGTTTATGAATTCGATGTACCAAATTACTTAAATAAACAAGAATTTGATCAGAATCAATAAACACAACCCAGGAAACAAAGGTTTATAAATTCAACCAAAGCAGAAAAACAAACACATCTTACACTTACAGTCGTACAATGGTATTGTTTCCGGCAAATAGATTTGGTCTTTGTAACGACACTAACAATTTTTTTGTTTAAATCTCTCTTTTTGTATGAGATACTGAGTGTTATATTGTCTTAACCTAGAGCGAGACACAGGCCTGTGTATGACAGTGTCTCCCCTTTCCTTTCCTTTTTGGGTGCCCCTCTCCCTTTCTTTCTCTCTCTTTCTGTATCTGTGTCCCTGTCCCTGTGTTTGTTTCTCTCCTTCTGTCTTTGCCTGTCTGCCTTTCTGTTTGTCTGTTTCTCTCTCTCCCATATATGTATATATATGTGTATGCATAAATATACATATATATACATGTGTGTGTAAATATATGTATGTATGTATATATATACATACATATGTGTGTGTGTGTGTGTGTGTCTGCGTCTGTGTGTATGCGTTTGTGTGTGTATCTATATATATGCGTCTCTGTGTCTCTGTGTATAAGTGTTTATTTTTGCGTTATAATGTTGACATTTCACCCGCTTAACCTTCAGTGGTAGTGGACAATGCTTTAGTGACGTCAAAGAACCTAGCTCATCAAATTCTAAGTGGGATGGCTTCAACCTGGTGGAAAAAGTATTACTGATGGATATTGATATACCTGAAGTATTATATGTATATATATATAAATACATATATATATATATATATATATGTATACATTATATACGTGTATGTACACAAATATATCTATATGCGCGCACACACACACACACACACACACACACACACACACACACACACACACACACACACACACACACACACACACACACACACACATGTACACACACACACATATATATATATACATACATATATAAGTTTATAAATATAGTATATATGTATGTGTACTTATAGGTATTTATATATATGTATGTATGTATGGAGGTATATATATGTATGTATGCGTTTTATATATAAATATATATACATATATATGTATATATGTGTATAACTATGCATATACATACATACATATATACATACACATATACATACATATATACATACACATGTATATACTATATATATATATATATATATATATATATATATATATATATAATGTGTGTGAGTGTTTGTACATATGTATGTATGCATATATGTATGCATGTATGTATAAAAGGCATGAATGAGAATTAATAACTTGACAATACAAGAAATGTATTTGACCGGTTTTGATTATATCATGCATTTCTAACGAAGATATAATCGAAACCGTCCAAATACATCTCTTGTATTGTGAAGACATTCATACCTTTTATACATTTGTCACCATGAATACAGTTCATATATATCTACATATGTATACACATACACATATATGTATATATGTATATATATGTGGATATGTATATATATGTGTGTATACGTATATATATATACATATATGTATGTATGAATGTGTATATATACATATATGTATGTATGAATGTGTATATATGAATATATATATGTATGTATGAATGTGTATATATGTATATATATGTAATATATATGTTTGCATGTATGTATATATACATATATATTAAGAAATATATACATATATGTATGTATGTGTGTGCGTATGTGTATGTATATATATGTATATATTCATATATATGTATATATTTGTATATTTAAATATATATACGCATATATACATATGTGTATATATGCACACACACATACACACATATATATTTATATATATTGATGTATTGTTATATATATATTTATATGCATATATTATATATTATTACACATATATAACAATATATACAAAATATATACATAAATGTAAATATATGTATATATATTTATGTATATATACATATATAAGTATATATATCTATATATGTATATATTGTTAGCTATTTAAGTATATATGTATATATATGTGTTTATATGCAATGTTTATGTATATTTACATATATGTATATATAAATGTATATATTTACATGAATGATATATGTATATTATGTGTATATGTATATGTATGTATATGTATAAACATATATGTATGTATACTTATATATACAGGGTTCTTCCGCCACTCGGAATTCCTGCAAAGCCTGGAATTCCAACATTTTCAAAAAGACATCCTGGAAAAGTAATGGAAATTTAAATTGGGTTGCTCAGTTTTTTTTTTTTCTTTTTTTTTTTCCAACTCCTTTCTCATGAAAAGCGTCTGTGTCATGATACAAACTCAAAGAATCGTTGTTTCATGTTACACACTAGGTACCGGAGATCTGATTACTTTATTTTGCTACACATTCCCCTGGACCATTATATTCACTGTTGCTCTGGTGCTTAACCCCTTGCCGACGGATACGACGGGTAGACACGTGCTTTGCCCACTGTTAGTACTTGTTTGATTGTTTATACACATAGATGGCTATACTTGTACTAAGTCACCAATGAGCCAGTTAGGAGTACTGCCCGTCTCGCCCGTTCACCCTTTTCTTTGATTTACGAAATATTTTACATTATCTTATTTTGCTGTTACTAATATTAAAAAACATTATAATAATTATAATGTTTATAATAAAAATAACACCATCGATATCCATAGCACTAGTAAAAAACACGTTTTTCCCGCCAATTCAAATCACGTATGGTCACAAGGTCTACTAATTGACTCCTTTGTGGCTAAGCACTAGCAGAGCCATCTATGAGCAGACATTTCACAAAAAATATAGAAAATGGGCACAGCATTTTCCCCATTTTTTGTTAATTTTCCCCGACGGCATTGGGTTAAATTCAAGTACTGATGAGTTTTTTTGCTTAACCTAATGCCGTCTGGGAAAATGAATAAAAAATGGAAAAAATGCTGTGCTTATTTTCTATATTTTTGTGAAATGTCTCTGCACATAGATGGCTCTGCTAGTGCTTAGCCACAAAGGAGTCAATTAGTAGACCTTGTGACCTTACGTGATATGAATGGCGGTAAAAATGTATCTTTTACTAGTGCTATTAATATCGATGGTGTTATTTGTTATTATAAACATAACAATTACTATAATGTTATAAACATTAGTAACAGCAAAATAAGATTACGTAAAATATTTTCGTAAATCAAAGAAAAGGGTAAACGGGCGAGGCAGGCAGTATGTCTGAAAACAATCAAACAAGTACTCACAGTGGGCATAGCACGTACGTACACGTCATTGGGTTAATCAGAATGAAGTTCATGAAAAACGGTTATTTGAAATCTACTTAGAGCTGATTTTATAAATTTTCACCTTTTATTGTATACCTCATATTTTGTTTCATATACATAATTGAAAAATTTGGACCCTGAAAAGCCCTGGAAGAGTCCTGGAATTTCAGATTCAAATAGGGGAAGGACCCTGTGTGTGTATGTGTAAATATGTATATGTACACATATATATGTATATATATTTATGTTTATGTATATCAGTATAAATACATATATGTATATATATGTATATATACATATATGTATATATGTATATATACTGATATGTATATATACATATATGTATATATATATATGTATATATACTGATATGTATATATATATATATAGTTTGTTTATACTCACCCTATATATATATATATATATATATATATATATATATATATATATGAATATGTATATATATGTATGTGTATATATGTATAGTATATATATGTATTGTGTATATATGTATAAGTATATATATGTATTGTATATATGTATATATACATATATAGTTTGTTTCTATTCACCCTCACCCTATATATATATATATATATATATATATATATATATATATATATATATATATGTATTATATACTTATGAATATATGTATATATATGAATATGTATATGTATGGATATGTGTAGATATATACATGTATGTGTGTATATATATGTATATGTATGTGTATCTATATTATATGTATATATACATATTTATATATACATATATATGTATATGTAAGTGTATATATATTATATGTATATATACATATTTATATATACATATACATATGTATATATGTATGTGTATATATGTGTGTGTATATACATATACATAGAGACAACATATACATATATATACATATATATATATTGTATATGTTTATATATACATATACAATATATATATATATATATATATATATATATATATATATTGTATATGTATATATATGTGTACATTTGTATGAGTATATGTATGTGTATATTTTATATTATATATATATTATATATATGTAGTTAGATAAATATACAAACCTCTTCATATTAGTAAAGGTATAATATATTCCTTTACTTCGATATTTGCCTAAAACTTTGTAAGGAAACTTTTGCTACCGCTCTTTGTTTCTGTCTCGGTATGTCCGCCAGATTCTCTTTCGCTCTCTCTCGTCATATTTCTTCTAATTTCCCCTTTTTACATTCGTTCTATCCCACAGAAAGGGAAGTCCTCCAGAATACCCGACTCAGGGGGGAAAAAAAGAAGAAAAAAAGCAAAAATGTTTCTCATCTCGGTAGGTCATCTTGAACGTAAGGCAGCATCTCTCGAAACATAAGTCGGTCTTAAAGAGGAGCTCCCTCTCCCTCCCCCCTCCCTCCCCTTCCTTGTACTGAATGCCTCCTCCCACCACCCGCTCTACCTCTTCCTCCCCCATCCCTTCCCCACCAACTCTCCCTCCCCTACTCCTAAAACCTCTCATTCATTCTCTCCTACTTTCCCTCTTCTCTTTATCCACCACCTCTTCTTTATCTTTTCTCTCTTCCATTCCTTGCACTTTCTTTTCCTTTTCTCGCCCTTCTTCCTTTCCTCCCTTTCTCACCTCTTTCCTTTCCTCCCTTTCTCACCTCCTTCCCATCCCTTCCTTCACCTCTGCTCCCTACCCCCTCTCTCTTCATTTCCTCCCGTCACTTCATCTTCTCCCTCGCCTCCTACCTCTTACATTAATCTCCCCTCCCACTCTTCTCAACCCTCTCTTCCTCTCCCCTTCCTCACCCCACCCCCCTCCCCTCCCACTCTTCTCAACCCTTACTCCCTCTCCCTCTCCTCACCCCTCCCCCTCCCACTCTTCTCAACTCTCACTCCTTTCCCTCTCACTCTTCTACTCTCCCTTGTACCTCCCCCCATCCTCACTCCCCTCTCTTCCCCTTCCCCGTCTTGCTGCCTTACTGCCCTCATGATGCTTTGTCTGTGCTGAGCGCTCTTATGTAGCCGTCCTTCTCACTCCTGTGTTTTCAGTACGTAATGCTTCCTTGCATTCAAGGAGAGTGGAATCACGTCCTACGCCTTGGTGTTATTGTTGTTTTATTGTTGTTGTTATTATTTTGGTTCTTGTAGCTGTTACTAAGATTTTTATTATCGTTATTTTTTTGTTATTTCGTTGGTATTGTTGTTGTAAATATTATTATAAGCATATTACTATTATTGATGATAATGATAATGATTGTAAATGCAATCCTAATTATCTTCATTATTTCCTTATTGTTGTTTCCCCCATCATTATCATCACTATATCATTGCCAGTCTGACAGGATCTCGGCTCTGAATCCTGATGAACACAAGAGCGGCTACTCACATACGTAACACATGACACACATTCCTTCACTAACTGAATCTACTAACATATAGAAGCCTACTTGACCCTATTATTAATCGACTCATTTCCCCATCTGCCCCCCCCCCCCCCAACACTTCCCCGCCTTTAGTTGTTCTTTAGGAATAACGCAGGCCTATTTCCACTTGAATGATACAAAAGTTTTGTGTGTAATTCATATAATGTCGCACGCTCTCTATGAACGCTGTAGGACATTATTCCCAGAATCATAGACTGTTGTGTGTATATTGTGCCTTACTGATATTAGGTTCTTACTGATATTAGATAAATTTAATATATGAGATTTTTGGATTGATATATACTCAAAGACGCAGTAGTATACAAGAATATACAAATAGAAGAATGATCTTCAACTCTTGATGAATATTATTTCGCCTTGCCCAGAAGAAAGGTTATTTACTTGTACAATTAGTGATTAATAATAGGGTTGTAGAATAAACTCGATATATGTTTAGAAATGATCAGTCATAACAAGGAAATGGAGAAAATGCGAAATATATATTTCTTTCTTTATGTCAGAGACACAATATCGCGTGAATTTGTGCAAAAATACTGCCGATGCATCAATGGATTACGGTTCGTTTAATCTCACAAAAATCTTTCAAGACTAGTGTGCACAAGTTCTTCCGATAGGTATAAGTTGAGATAAAATCTATATCGGATATTGAGGGCTAGACTTTCAAAAGTTCCTGAAGTAGGATAAATAGCAAGAACTGGAAATATCAATGAGAATGTGCAAAAAAATGAATATCGTTTTCGTTGTGCATGTACTCTCCTCTTTCTTTACGTCTCTCCCATCTCAGTTTCCTTTTCTTTCACTCTAGTGTTTATTTATTTATCCTTCTATTTATACGCATCTCTCACTCTCTACTTTAATCATCGGTTTTATATTTGTCACTTTCTCTCCTCCTTCCTCTTACACGTACATGCCCTTCTCTCTCTTTCTCTCTCCGCCTGTTCCTCCCTCACTTCAGAACGGAAAATTCAGTGCCCCATTACATGCAAGAGCGACCTTTGCCTTCTAAAGCAGTCCTTGTTCAATATGATTTTACATTCGGGCCTGCGTTATAAACAAGTAGAAATATCGACCTCCATGGACCTGGAAAATTGCTATTCTTAACTCATATAGACTTGGTTGAACTGGCTCTCAATAATGCAGGCACACTGTACACGTGCATGTGCGTCATTGTATATACAAATATTATCCCAAATCAAACAGACATGGGAAAACAGACCAAAACAACGCTTTCATTCCACGAGTAAATCGACATAATAGTGTTCTACGCCATATCCCCCGAGAACACAGATGCGGCCTGCTCAAGTAACAATTAAGCTAAGGAAATAGCGTACGCTGTAATTTCAAACCGTATTATGGACCAAGATCTCATAAGCTCTTAGTAAGGCAGCATGAGATCACTCAATGCTTGCTGATGCTTCCTGTCCCAGACGACAGCATTCTAACAAAACTCGAAAGGAAACGCTAGCATTATTAGTGGTAATAGTATCTTAGACTGATTAATCTTAATTCTGATGGATTAAGAGGTCTAATTTCCTTTAATTGAAAGACCAAGGGGAGGACGATTTAAGTTAACTTATGTTTCAGGAATTCATTATTAACATCATTTTATCAACTTATCACTTTAGTATAGTAGCAAAACTATCATTATCATTAACGATGATATAAATGATAATACAAATCACAGAGCGATATTAATTGTGTTCAGGAATAAATGTCAATCATGAAAATAAAGAAGATTATAACTGAATCATCATACCGTCCATTCACATATCTTTGTTTTATCTAATTCTGAGGAGGCGGGTTCCTTTACTATATTATTTACCATTTTAAGAAAAGATCGAACAATGTGTGAAATTAGAAATAAAAAGAGGAATGTGTAAAGGTTCATCCATAAATTAGCTGTACTGGAAGTTGTTTAATGTATTCGCCTTCATCATTAATCAAAAGAAGAAGCCACTGGTTAATTTAAAGGCTTGACTTAAGTTTACCCTGAAAAAAAAAAAAACAATAAAAATAAGAACATAAGGTTGGTGCTTGTTAAGAATGAAGATTTTCATTATATTAATTGTAATGACTCTAGAGATACTAATTGCGATTGTAATGACAAGCTACTTTGCTCCTATTATTATTATTATTATTGATTTTTTGCTTCTATTTTATCATGACGGTGATAACGATTTTCAGGTGACAATGAAAATAATGCCCGTAGAAGTAGTAATAATAACAATAATACCACTAATGATAACAACCTTAACACCATCATAATATTAGACTGGCAAAAATCATCGTAATATAAAAGATTTGTGATAAAAATTATGGTCTGAAAATCATATTTTAGGTCCTATTTTTCTGCCAAAAAATGGCAAATGTGCAATATCCTGCATGTCGTTTCCGTTGATGTCAAGCGGGGGAAAAAATATCCAGGTTACAGAATCGAGATTAGAAATGTTCGATTGAAATCAGGGCAGGTTCTTGTTTTGATGGAAATTATGAAATCACTTTAATTCACATTTTTTTCTGTTTACAAATGTAGTTGTTGTATGGGTGATAGATATTTTCGTTTTGTGTCGTTTTGTTTGTGTGCGCGCGTGTGAATACCCCCCGCGTAATAGGCACATGTACATACTAGTATATATTCTGACATACACGCACCCACCACACACACACGAGTTATGAAGTATCCGATCTCTCCAGTTTAGTTCCTCCCTGGTTTACTGTATTAGGATACTGTGGTATAAATTCCTAATGTTTAGTATAGAAGAGAATAATCTATCCCTTTTAAGACGTACCACCAAGGAACACACACACACACGCACACGCACACGCACACGCACACGCACACCACACACACACACACACACACACACACACACACACACACACACACACACACACACACACACGTACACAGAGCGAGAGAGACGGAGTAATACATATCCAAAGGTAGGTAAAAGGATATGCATAATTACAAGGACAAAGAGACGAAAAAAATAGACAAAGAAAAGCGCTTTAGAATCATTAGTCCTTAATGCTTTGAAAGCGGGAATGATTTGATAATTTTTACACCTTTTTTTTATTCACTGTCATTATGCTTGTGTCAGCTGATATAATTTTCGCATTTGCTTGGCATGTTTCACATTTATTATTATATTATGGCAATCATCCGCGCAATTATTGCCTAGATTTTGAGGGCAAACTAGG
>NC_061822.1:12002197-12007197 GCF_019202785.1 Penaeus chinensis
AATATAAATACATTATATGTATACTGTATGTATTGTATACATATATGCATTGATATACACATATATTATATTATATATATTGTATATTAATATATGCGCATATTATACCATGTATGTAATATTATATATATACATATAAATTTACATGAAATAACAGGTACTCCAACAGTTAGCATGCTCGTTACCAATTTTGCCAACTAATCAGCTGATCGCGTGTAAGATTCTAGCATTAATATTTATGTCACTTGGCAACCAACGCTTCCCTTCCCTCTGTTTGTTATCTCTCCATTTTTAACTCCTAGTCCCTCCATATATCTTCCCTTTTTTCTCTTTTTCTGACTCTTTCTTCTCTTCACATATTCTTTGTATTTTATGTATCCTCTTGTTGTCATTTTAGTTCCCTATTTCTTCCCGTCCGTGTACTTGTATTCCACTATTTGTCTATCTCTTTTCCTCAATCTCTCTCTCTCTCTACATACACAAAAATATGTACACATACACACACACACACACACACACACACACACACGTGCGTGTGTGTGTGTGTGTGAATATATATACATATGAATGAATATGTATATATATGTATATGTATATATTATATATATATATATATATATATATATATATATATATATGGCATGAATTTCGTGGCCATGGTATCCGAAATTATGAGGTACGAGCATAATCTATAAGAAGACAAACGCGAGCTCATATATAGTCTAGATTTAGATTTTCTTCGATATCACTTCGATATCATCTTTCTCTTCCCCCTCCTCCTCGTCATCATCATCATCATTATCATTATCAAAATCATAATCAACATCGTCACCACCACCCTATAAATATTTCCCATTTTCATCACAGGACTTCGTTTTCTTTCATGTGGCCCAGACTCATACATCTCATTTCCTTATGCTAAGTTTCCCATCGCATAGAAATTCCTATTTTTAATGTTTGGAAGAAAATACCTTTACATTTTCTTTCTTGAATTATCTGAATGCTATTTTCTTCGTATTTATAGAAGGAGGTCTCAATATTTAGCACTAGTTTATATATTAATTTATCTATTTTACGTAGATATATATATATTTTTTTTTTTTCGCGTGATGATGCTTAAATAGCTGTTGGTATAACTTTTTGTTTTGTCTTTGATTGATAAATATTGCTAATTGTACATATCATCACATTCAGGTTGACAAATGTAGAAAAGTTATGAATATTTATTTCTGACGAATATATATTCGAAACCGGTTATATGTATCTTGTATTGTCGTTCTCATTATTTTTAGTATTCTCATTATTCTTACAGTTCTCATTATATATTCGTTCTCATTCTTATCTTTTCTACATATTATTGTCGTTTATGGTGGCGGTAGTGGTTATTATGATTATCACCTTTCTGGCTATTGATATTATTTTTATAATTATTATATTTGTTATCAGTATTATTATGATTGGTGTGGGTATTATTGCCGTTGTCATTATTTGTATTAATATAATTACTATTATTACTGTTATAATTACTATCATCATTCATAATATCATCACACCATCACCAACACCAACACCAACACCAACACGATCACCATCACCATCACCATCACCATCACCATCACCATCACCATCACCATCATCATCATCATCATCATCATCATCATCATCACCACCACCACCACCACCACCACCACCACCATCGGTGATACATCAGAGTTAAAAAAAACAAAAAACAAATATACTTTCCACGTGTTCTCGTGCTTGCGTGTCATACCTTGGATATGATTCGGGCGGTTCTTGTTTCCAGGAAATAATGCAATGTCTCTGCCGCCCTTGTCGTTGCAGTAAAAAGGATAAACTTATTTTATTATTATTATTGTTGTCTTATTTATTTATTCATTGATTTGGTTTTATTTTCATTTTTTTTTTTTTTTTTTTTTAGTCATCCATTACGAGCGATGTATCTGGGATCTAATTTTTACGAAACAATGGGAAGCTTTTCAGATGATATTAATGTAAAGATTTCTACAATGATGTCCTTTTTTTTTGCCTTATATATTTATTTATTTATTATTATTATTGTTATCATTTTTTTAGAACATTGACTTAATATCTACCTGCTACGTCATTGTCTATTTAAAGTAATAAATCCTTTCAAGCAAATCAATAAACTATATTAAATATCCAACTTAAAATAACGATAAACGACAATGAAAAAATGATAAATAAATCCTCCCCCCCCCCCCCCCCGAGAGAGAAAAAAAGAAATCGGCTGATAATCATGATGCCGAAGTGATGACAGTTGGTAAACCTAACGCCCTCTCGTTTATTTACCAAGACATTAGTTACGATGATAGAGTAAGACTAGGAGACAGATTTTTTTTTTTCTTTTATCATTATCAGCTATTTTTCATCATGATCGTCATCTTCATCGTCATAGCCTTTTCCATCCTCATCTTCATCTTTATCTTAATCATTATCATCACACCATCATCACCATCACCATCATCAGAAACTTCATGATTTTATTTATTTATTTTATTTTATTTTTATTTATTTATTTAGTTTTATTTATTTATTTATTCATTTATTTATGTTTTGCTCCTTAATTATTTTCTTTGCAGGCACGATCAGACGCGTCTTCCGAGAAATGTGATTCATTTCTATTCCTCTCGGCTGTATTGCTATTTTGTATCCTTATGGAATTGTGCTTTTGGTGTTTTTCTTGTTAAGTTGTAGACGGTTTGTGAAAAGTAAGATCTAGGTCTTAGCCGAATTATCTTTAGATTTAATTTTATTTTATTATTGTTGAAGTGACACCTTACATTATTTTATAGAATGATCTGAGTACACTTGAACGGATTGATATGTCTTATATTATCTTATGGTAATATGTGATTTACAAATAGCATATTATTTGTCTTATGTAGGATTATACAGTTAATAATATACGTTTTCAAAAATTGCAAAACCTAAACACATTAAAAACGTTTTAGAAACGGGAACAAACAGATGAAATGAACTGGTGAAGAACACATCAATTTTTTACCAGAATATCGGTTACTGACAATTGATCATTCAGGGGCAGCTAAATTACATATGCATCAATGCTGTGATCTCTGTACACGTTTACAATACTTTAATGGATGTGTGTCTTCGCGTGTGTGCGAGAAAGAGAAAGGAGAGAAGAGAGGAGAGGAGCTGAGAGGAGGGACATAACGAAAAGAAAAGAGAAAAAAAAAACACAGTGGGGAGGAGAAGAGAGAGAGAAAAGAGAGGAAAGAGAATAAGCAGGAGACAGAGAAAGGAGATAAAAAATATATATATATAATATGGAAGAGCATGTGCATGTGCAAGCGTGTCTGCGTGCATGCCTGTGTATTTATTGGCCTGTATATATCCCTGCAGAGACCACGCAATACTCATAGCTATAATCCGGAAATAATGACAGAAACCAGGACCACAAAAAAAGGGGAAAAATAACAGTGCTTGTGGATTGAAAACTGAACGAAGGTTATAGAGTGCTTGGTTTATTTAAATGGCTATTGATATTGTTGAATAAAGTCAAATTTAATCTGTAAGGCACATATTCGCATGCAATAACGGGTCGAAAGGAACTAATTGAAAAACTGTTACTTCATAAATGAAATATAGATCAACTGGCCTGGTCAAAGTCCAAGGGTCGCCACTTGTTAAAACTTTTGATCATATATAAAAGGAAAACATATTATTTTTTCTTTACCCCGTGACCACCGAAATGTATTGGCTGGGATATGGCTCCATTCTTTATTTTCTTTTTCTCTACTGTTGTTTATCTTTATTTTTTGTTTATTTTATGCTATTATTGAATGTGTAGTTCATTCCTAGATTTGGTCGTATATATACTCGAAATTATAGCCATCTACTTTTCTTCAGTATCTTTTCACTGTTTTGATACCAATTCATAGTTTGATGAGGATTTTACTACTAATTTCTTCTGTTTATCCCTTTTTTTTTTCTTTTTTCTTTTTTGTCTTTCGCTTGTGTGACTTTTCTCATTCTATAATTCACATGTATATTTTTCTCTCGCGTGACAGTATCTCAACACAAACTGTTTATATTTGTATGTGTGTAAGAATATATATATATATATATATATATATATATATATATATGCGTCACTTAAATCCTAATCTCATACTATATCTATAAATAATTACTATATCTATATTCTATATACTATAAGTAATTACTAGAGCATTATACTCATTACTATATCTATAAGTAACGTTCATATAAGTGTTAAGACATGTACAGTAAAACTGGATATGTGCACATTGTATTTAGTAATATATTTTGTGATTTGAATTTAGTTGTAGGTGTATATAGCGCCAATATCGTATTACGCATTCACATATAATGTATGTTAAATGTACATATAAGTATATGTATATATGTACATACATGTATGTATTTATATATATGCAACTGTATAGGTATATATACATACATGTATCTTTTTATATATATGCATATGTATAGGTATGTGTATATATACATGTATATGTATATATATAATATACAGACGCACACACACACACACACACACACACACACACACACACACACACACACACACACACACACACACACACACACACACACTCACACACAAATATATATATATATAAATATATATATGTATATGTATAATATATATGCATATAATGTATATATATATATATATATATATATATATATATATATATATATATATATATATAATATGCATGGTAAAACACTCTTCCGTGTAGATACTGTGGTAGAAAAACCTACAATGCATTTCAATAAATCTAGTTTTTGCATTGTGGGTTTTCTACCATATATAGTATATATGATATATATATATAATATATATGATATATATAATATATATATATCTATATATAATATATATATTTATATATAATATATATATATCTATAATATATATGTAATATATATAATATATATATGAAATATAT
>NC_061822.1:12012197-12019697 GCF_019202785.1 Penaeus chinensis
GATTTGTCTGATTTTAGTACTGCTGACGTTTTTATCAATACTTCATGGACTTTGAAAATGCATGTGCTTTCAGGCGGTGAAATTCACTTTTTTGTTTGTTCCGTTAGATGTGACGGACACTGATTTGCTACTTGCATGGATAAGCGTGAAAGGTAGCTTTGTCAGTCTTTGTAATACGTTTCATGCGAATTGAAGAGATGCCTCGGACAGATGCTCAGATCAGGATACGGTCAGTGGAGATAGAGAAAGGGCAGTTAGCACGCAGAGAGCAGAATGCAAATAAATTTTTGATTATGGATTGAATAGACAATGTTTACATAAAGTAAAATAAATCAATTTAAATAATAACGAAATTTTGGGATGTGTTACGACTGAGACATGTAGATGCAGAAGAATACCTACACAAGAGTGCTTTGTCCAATTGAATTCATCGGCTATCTATCAGAAAACCAGAATATTTGTTGACATAAAATTGAAACCTAATTTAGCACAAGGGTAGTTTACGCGTTGCTATGTAGGGGTAAAGGTAAAAGTTGTCCATGTAGAAAGAGACTCGGCTTTTTAGTTTAATAAAACCCACTTGGTAGTAAAAAGAAAAGAAAAATATGCAACTGGTTCCAGACGTCTTTTTAGTGAACAGACTAATTCCAGAAGTGCAGAGGCAAGGGGTGGCGAAAAATATTTCAAAATTTACTATATTACAACGAAGAGAAGCTCTTCGAATAACAAAAGCTTCGAAGGAAAATGTTTTAGGCCAGATAACCCGTGAACAATAATCCGGTGCTGAGGGGAACAGGACAGGGTCGAGGGGAGGGCAGCAAGGGGAAGGAGGGGCTTTGGATGCGAAAAGGGAGGAGGAGGAGCTGGTGAAGGACAAAGTATAAGCGGAAGAGAATGGAAAAAAAATGAAAGAAAGAGGACGATGAGAAGGTAAAGGGAGACAAAAAAAAAAAAAAAAAAAAAAAGGACGAGGAGATGGAGAGAGCATATTAAGAAAAGAAAAAGAAGTAGAAAAAAGGAGATGAAGAACGAATATAGGTGGGGAGGAGAACAAAAGGGACGAAGAAGAGGACGAGGAGAGGTTAGGAGAAGGAGAGGTTGTTGAGGGGCATGAAGACAGAGGAAGATTTGGCAAGGAGGTATGGCGGCGGAAGAAGACCAAGGAAGAGAGTGAGAGGGAGAGGTCTTCGCTAAAACACGTATTGTTCATCCGAAAATCAAAGCATCTTCCTACATTATTACACACTCAACCCCCCTTCCTCTTAGCCACAGACCCCTCCTCCTTCCCCTCCTTCCTCTCCTCCTCCTCCTTCCCTCCCACTACGCTGCAGGGCTCGTTCCGGAGCACAGATGAAGCGGAAAGTGAACCCTTCCTGGCTTCCCCACCTCCCCCCTCGTCCCCCGCCCCAATTTCACCCCAAATCGATCTTAACACCTCCCAACTTCCCACCCCATCCATCTCCCCCTACCCACCACCTTCCTATTCCTCTCCCTCTCTCTCTCTCTTTTTCTCTCTCTTCTTCTATAGGAAGTCCGTATCGGGTCGCCTCGTCCGTTTCTTTCAACTGAAGGATTATCGAGAATTCTCCATGACCCTTCCTTTCTCATTCTATTCTTCTTTATTCCTCTTGCAATTGCCTTAATTCCAGAGATAATTCCCCTCTCAAACGCCGCCCCTTTATGGGAAGAGAGCGAGGGGAGGGTTTTATCGTCTATTGTTTTTCTTGGACTGATTCCTCAGGGGATTCGAATCGGTTGGGAATGGAATCGCAGCGGACATATTCCGTCGTTTTCTTTAAATTTTAATGTTTCTATGGATGTACAGTATCTGTGTAAATGTAATCATGTGTTTATATATTATTTTTACATTATATCTTGATATAAGAAACTCTTCCGTATGTTCTCCATTCTCTCTTTATTCTAACAGTGTGATTATACTTGGTTACATACGTTGGATGTCAACGCATGAACAAAGCTTTTTGTTTCCGAATAAAGGAGAACAGTCAGCCTAGTGCTATGAAAAATAGAAGAGAATCGCACAAAACAAGAATATTCTCACATAAAGTAGTTAAAAGCGTCATGTGCGACCATTAATTGCATCGCACATTGTTATAATTTTATTTCTTTTTACAAAGAACCAAAGGATTTTTTTCGAGGGCGTTGCAGTAGTATGACACGAAAGTATAAGGAAAATGAGCGGAGGAAAGTGTGACATGCTGATTTTCTTGCTTTATGGATTGTTTTCGTTTTCTTACTTTCTTGAATTCATTTGTTTCTTTCTTTTAATCTTTCATCATCAATCTATACACGTATACACACTTGTATATCTATATCTGTATTTGTCTGTCTATCCTTCTATTTATCTATATTCACACACACACACACACACACACACACACACACACACACACACACACACACACACACACACACACACACACACAAACACACACACACATATATACATACGAGCATACACACACACACACACACACATACACACACACACACACACACACATATATATATATAATATATGTATATAATATATATATATATAATATATATATATATATGATATATATGTATATATATGTATGTATATATGTATATGTATATTTATATTTATATTTAATGCACTCCCACATCGACACAGATATATCTCTATATTTATACTGTATGTATATGCATATCTGTCTATTCATCTATCTTAATATATGTGTGTGTGTGACAATGACAAAATTACTGAGTATTTATAAAATACATCAAATCAACTTCTATATATTGTCTTTTACAATCAGTAATGAGTTTTTTGTGTTTTTTTTTTTTCTTCATGCAACTGGTTAATCTTAACAGGCCTATGAACTCGATATGGTAACTTTTTTTCTTTCTTTCTTTCATTTAAGTAATAGGAACAACCTTTGGACCAACAGAATTCCATTGCACTGCAAGGTTTTCAACGGTCGTTCCCTCGAAGCTGCAACAAACTTCCTGCTCCATTTTGAGAATAAATTTTTCTTATTTTATTTTACCCGTTAACAGTATTCAACTTTTTTCTTCTTGTTCCTGTCACTGGGCCGATTTCAAATATGCTTCGATTCTACCAAATACCATGGGGTTAATTAATATCTTTACCAGGAAACATTTCGAGGAATTCACATATTTGATATCAATTCATATATTGTGTGTGTATATGTATCTTGTTTGTCTGTATAAATATGTCTATGCATGTATTTATCAATATGTATATAAATGTGTGAGTGTGTGTGCATATGCATTTATTAATACAGATATATATGTATATATATATATATATATATATATATATATATATATAAATACACACACACATATATATGTGTGTATGTGTGTGTGTGTATAAATGCGTATATATATATATATATATATATATATATATATATATATATACACACACATTAGATAAATAGGTATATATGTGTACATATATATATATATATAAATATACATACATAATATATATATGTATATAGATAGATATATAGATATATCTATATAGATAGATATATAGATATATCTATATAGATATATTATATATATTTATATATGCATAAATATATGTATATATATAAATATATATACATATGTATATCTATATATATTATATATACATATATATACATACATGTATACATACATGCAGAGAGAGCGAGAGAGAGTGAGAAAGAGAGAGAGAAATAGAGAGCGAGTGAGAGATAGAGAGAAAAATAGAAAGAGAGAGAGGGGGGGGGGGGGGGAGAGATAGAGAGAGAAATGAAAGAGAAAAAAGAAAAAGATAGACGATTAATACGTCGAATCAGCCCTACATTGTGTTTGTCCTGTATCATTAAGAGCAACTTTCCACCCACATTGACAAACAAGCAACATGTTTACCGGAATGTTTAAAAGCAAATGTGCACAGACCTGTTTGGATCATCATCTGAAAATAGCAGGTTGGTTTTGTTACTTGCGGGAACATTGCCATAGTCAAGAGTACAACAGGTTAAAATTAGAGACATTATGTTGGACACAGAAGGGAGCTTGAGGTTGTGTAATGAGGGTAGGAAAATGAATGGAAGTTGAGAATCATGTTTACGTATTAATATCGTGGTTTCGTAAATAAATGATAGGGGAGGATATTGTGTGTGGGTTTTGTGAGCCTTTTCTTCTCTCTCTCTCTCTCTCTCTCTCTCTCTCTCTCTCTCTCTCTCTCTCTCTCTCTCTCTCTCTCTCTCTCTCTCTCTCTCTCTCTCTCTGCAGACGGGCACAAACACACACGACAAACAAGCTAGAATTAAAACATTGAAAAATGAACAATTGCACTCAGACGCACAAAAGCATATACAAGCACAATGAATTAAAAAACGCCAAATTCTTCCCGTGCTTGTTACAGACAAAAGCAAATTGCAAAGGCACTGTATCTCCATTTCATCTTGAGACAAAGGCAGCACTCGAAAGCAAATGCATCATTAAGCAGTGTTCAGTTGTCTCATAAGCTCAGTAACGCCCCCTTCCTCTGCGAGTAGTTACGCTTTCATCTTCCTTCCTCTCCTTCCGTTCATTCCATCTCCCTTCTTCCCCTTCCGTTTATTTCATCTCCCTTCCTCTCCTCTTCATTTCGTCTCATTCCCTTTCCTTCCGTTCATTTCATGTCCCTTCTCCTCGTCATTTCGTCTCCTTCCCTCACCTTCCGTTCATTTTATCTCCTTTCCTGTACTTCTCTTCATTTCATCTCCTCTCCTATCTTTCCCTTCATTCCATCTCTCTTGCTGTAGTTCCCTCCATTTCACCTCCTTCCTTCATGTTTTCCATCTCCTGCATCGTTCCTGTTTTGCTTCTCTGCCTTCTTTCCATCTCCTTCCCTTCCATTCTTTTCTTCCGTCCTCTCTCATTCCTTTCATTCCGGTCTCTCTTCTTTTATGTTTTGTATCTTAATTCTTGAATTCCATCACTAGCAGTGTATGACTGAGAATTTAACTATTTGGTAACGACTGTTAGTTCGCTCCTTTCGTTGGGGGTAATCATTTAATTAATAGTTTTTTCTTTGGTAATGGTAAAATCGAGAAAATAGAGTGAACATGCACTGACTTTCAATGGGAGGGGATAAAGTAACTTTGGATATATCTCTTCGTTACGATTATCTCTCTCTCTGCTCTCGTTATCCCTCTCACAGTCTCTTCCTCACCCTCTTCCTATCTCTCACCTGCTATTCTCTCTGTTTTCACTCCTTCCTACGTTCTCGCAAGGAGTAAATTGTGTTACGGTGCAAGGTATTAGACTCTGCAAATTGGAGGTCGAGTTGGCCTCTGCATTACACTGTAGATGTAGAAGTCTACCTGTGTTGTGTTTAGACGAAACAAACAGAACTGCATTTGAGATACGAAACTTTTACGGACCAAAGGATTTTCCACCTCGCTATGTGGGAATATATTTATATACTTTCCTACCTATGCGTGTATATAAATATAATATATAAATAAACATATATACTTATATATATATATAAATATATAAATAAATATATATGTACACACATACATACCTAAACATATATATATATATTATATTTCTATATACAAATATATATATATGTATGTGTAAATATGTGTATATATGTGTGTGTGTGTTAGTGTGTTTAGTACTGGTCCTCCGGATCATACCTGGAGTGACTACTCAGGAAGGGTTATTAGATATCTATGTCAATGCTGTATTACATTATAACATCTTTCATAAATATACGCCACAGTACCTCAGAATATGTGTAAGACCTCACAATCATTTTCATGTATGAGTAGATGGGTAATGGTTTTGGAGCTAGTTAGATCCTAGTTGTACACTCCTTTTAGTTGGTCGTGTGATATGGATGGTTTAGTGCTGGTCCTCCAGTTCATACCTGGAGTGACCTAAGTTCGAGTCTTGTTCAGAGAGGGTATATATTTGTGTGTATATATATATATATATATGTATATATATATGTATATATGTATATATATATGTATAGCTATAGATACAGCTAAATATATAGATAGTGTACAAACATTATATAGGTATATTTATATATATATATGTTCATATATATATATATATATATATATGTGTGTGTGTGTGTGTGTGTGTGTATGTGTATGTGTGTATATGTGTGTGTATGTTTTCTCTCTCTGTCTCTTCCCCCCCCCCCCCCCCTCTCTCTCTCTCTCTCTCTCCCTCCCTCTCTCTCTCTCTCTATATATATATATATATGTGTGTGTGTGTGTGTGTGTGTGTGTGTGTGTGTCTTTTATACGTTTGTATACTGTATATAAATATGTATTGGCGCAAATACAACTTTTTTTTGTTTGTTTGACGCTGATTTATACCAACAGCAACAGTTTGTAAACTTTTGTCCACTTAAAACTGACAGCAGAACGTAATGAGTCTTATCATGTATCAACTTATCACATCATTCATATGAGTATCCGCTATGGGCATTTGACAAATGTATTTCAACTCAAAAATTCTGCCTTTACAGCAACATTAAGTCCGTTTACACATTGACTATAACACCCAGTACATTTTGTGGCTCTTCTCTGCGACGATATGTAGCTGGGAAGAGGACAGAAACGTTATTTCATGGTTCACCAACTTTCAAGTCAACTTAACTGTGTTCCACTACTAATTCTACCTGCACAACTTGTTCAGTACATCTCTGGAGTAGTGTGGACAGAACGATTTGCGGCAGTGTGGAAGAATCAAATAGTTTTAATTTAGTTAAAAGCATATGCTGGGAGAGATGTCAATTAGGACTACCGTTGACATCAGTAGTAATTGGAGCATTTGTTGGCTTCATTTGACAGGTAGTAAGTGTGTATGTTCCATCTCTGACAGTGTATTTCCAATGTAAAGAGATCCTATGCTCTCTATATCCTGAAACAGCACGAGACTCGCAGCCAAACACTTTACTTCTAAATGGCGAACAGAGTTCTAAAACTGCACAAACTTGATAACTACAGTTCGGCTGAGTATTGTTGTGTGCCATACATAAACACACACACACACACACACAAATGATAAGGGTTTTGTGAGCCTTTCTTTCTCTCTCTCTCTCTCTTTCTCCCCTCTCTGCAGACTGTTTATGTATGTGTGCCATACATAAACACACACACATACAGATGTATGTATATATAGGTATGTACGTGTGTATGCGTGTGTGTGTTTGTGTGCGTGTTTATGTGTGTGCATGTATATATGTGTGTGTGTGCGCGCGCGCGTGTATGTATGTATGTGTACACTACTGACATAATTATTGAGACCACCGGCGGTTTCAAGCGTTTTTTTTTGTAGAATATGCATCCCGAAGAGAAAGTAACTTATCCTTTCCTAATTTTATTCCGTATATTATTAAACACACGCTACTACTAACCGGGATAGCCAGCCTTAGCCCTAATCACAGCAGCAATACGGCTTGGCATGCCTCGAATATACCCGTGGGCCTTTTCCTTGATT
>NC_061822.1:12024697-12027197 GCF_019202785.1 Penaeus chinensis
TATGACAATATTGGTATTAAGATATGCATAATCTTATAGTGTTTTCCTTAATACAGCAAGTATAAGCAAAATCAATACGGTATAATTATATCGATACATAGTGATGCAAACAATCCTTCTGGGGTATTGTAGTGCTTTTTACAGTACTACAGTATTATTGGGATTTTTACAATATAATCATATTACTGTATTAAAGGGTATCATACAGCATTACTGTGACCTTTTCAATGTTACAATATTTTCCTTTAATAATTACGCTTTAGAATGGTTGCCCTGTTTACGGTAGGATCTCATTCTATGCGCTTATCCTGCACATCAGAGGGATATTATGCTGTGATATGAATGTTAGTGGTAATTTTTATTTGGCACTCTAATGCTTGAAGTAATCCAGGAAGTAATGATACACACACACACACACACACACACACACACACACACACACACACACACACACACACACACACACACACACACACACACACACACACATTATTCATCTTCTTTTGGTCTATCGTGCTGAAATCCTCAATTCTTCATTACGACTAAAGACTACACAACACACGTACCCTATGCACTTTGCCCTGAGCTTAGGACACAAACATTGCCTGCTTCTCTCCTCTCTTCCTTTCCAATTTCATATATGTTCTTCCTCTTCTCCTTTCGCTTTCCTTTCCATTTTCTTGTTCACTTCTCTCAGTTCCTCTCTCGTTATTTTCTCTGCTTACGTCGTTCATCCAAAGAACAATTTGTAACGACTTGACGATTTTTTTTTTACATTTCTTTTGATGGAAAATTTTGTTTAAGTGACAAAAACGAGTGTTCTGTATGTTATCTTGTTAAAAAAAAAAAAAAAAAATCCTTCAGATAAGAGAAAAAAAAAAGGATTCTCTTTCTCTCTCACTTTCCCTCACTCTTGCTTTCACATATTATTCATCTTTGTCTTCGTACTCCTTCTTCCGCCCTCGTCATTTCTTCTTGAATTCATCACTGAGTACTGTCAGTTCTTGATTTCCCCTCTTTTCCCCTTTTGCTTTCGCTTCAATTTCCTTTCCTCTCTCAGTTCCCCTCTCGTTTACTTTCTCTTGTTACATCGTTCAGCTCGAGAATGCTTTTCCACACTGTTTTCCGATTTATGAAAATTCTTTCAAGGGGGAAAATGGATTTGATCAAACGCTCTCTGTATGTTGTCATAAAAAAATATATATATTCGTTCAGGTAAAAAAGAAAAGAAAAGGAATCTCTCTTCTCTCTCTCTCTTTCTCATTATGGGAAGCTGCTCCTGTCGTGTCAGAAAAAAATGTCAAGTTTCTCACCTCTTTCCCTCTCCATACCTATTTTCTCTTCCTCTTCCATTTCCCTTTCATTTCATTTTTTCCTTCCCTCTCGTCCTTTTTTGTTTGTTTGTTTTCGAGAACACACTCCACGCATTTATGAAGTATTAGCGATTTCCACAAATTCTAAGCGATGAAGAAACGCATACGCTATATGTGCTAAACTTTAAACAAAAGTAAATTCTTTGAGGTAAGAAAAGTGAAAAGCAAATCACCCCACACACTCTACCCCACCTCTCTCTCTCTCTAAGCTTTTGTCTCAATAAACTTGTCCAAGTAAAAAAAAAAAAAAAATCTCTCTCTCTCTCTCTCATTTCCTTCCCTTCCCTTCCCTTCTGAAGTGTATCGAAAAGAAGGAAAAAAGGAGGTTAGAATCACAGAAACGAGGAAACCTTTATTTTCTCACCCATCTTTTCTGTATTTATTTGTTTTCGTTTACCAATTGCCCGATACGACAGTGTAAATTTATTTCAGGGAACTACTGTGAATAATCGGTTGCCTATAGCGCCGATCTTCTTTTCCTTAAGACTTTATTTGTTTACACACACACTTATGTGTGTGTGTATATATATATATATATATATATATATATATATATCGTCTGTCTCCCTTCTTTTCCTTCTCTCTCTTTATCGGTATTTTCCTATACCGTGGTCCTGGCGTCATTTCTTTGCTCTCCTTCTCTCTGCCCAGTTCCATTTTCTTTCCGTCTTCTCCCCTCTTCTTATTCCTTTCGAAATTTGTGGAACTCTTCTCCTTCTCGAAGTTTCTCCCCTCCTGGTCTTATTCTTCGACAAAGTCCTTTGTCCCGGTTTTGGCAACCTTCCAACTTAACCAGTCGCTCCCTCCCCTCTGCCCTCACCCATCTCCTACCTCTCCTCTCCTTCCCTTATCCCTCGCCTCCCTCTCCCCTCCTTTCCTCTCCCCTTACCTACCTCTCCTCTCTTCTCTCTGTCCATTTACCCTCACCTGCCTCTCCTCTCCTTCCCCTTCCCCTCACCTCCCTTTCCTCTCTTCTTCCCTCTGACCCTCTCGCCTCCCCTCTCTCCCATCCTTCCTCTCTGTTCCTGCCCCCACCCAGCTCCCCTGTCTTTGGGAATCTGCATTGACGATAAAGTTGAGAGTGGAGGGGAGACAAGGCGACATTGGAAGAAGAAGAAGGAGTAGGA
>NC_061822.1:12039697-12044697 GCF_019202785.1 Penaeus chinensis
TTTAATCAAAGTTAAATGGCAACGCCGGAACTACGTGTTCTGTTCTCCATTAGTGCCTTATGTTCACTCCAAGTTATGGAAGTTCCGTGAAATTGCTCTTGCGGAAAATGTTCAGAGACGCTGCCTTGCCTTTGATCATGGAACTACTGCTAGTTGTTAGTCTGTAACCTATATGTATAAAGCGTAGAATTTGAAAACTGATTAGCTGGAACTGGAACGTATAAAACAGTCATACCTTAAGATGGTAATCAAGAGAGTCTTAAAATGTGCAAACAAATGAGGAGTTAGGAGCTAATCAAAAGTCCGCCTTTGAATTTTGCTTAGCTTAGGGCGTAGGCACGAGACAAGAGCTGAGTGAATCATATACGAGCTAGGTATCTATGCGGTCTTTTGATGTCCCCCAAAGTTGTCATGGGGTTATTTTTCTACCCGAGAACATCAAGCCAGAACAAGCATAAGTGAAGTAGGCTGGAGCACAAGGCAGCAGAATTAATTATAGAACCTCCTGGCATCTATACGGTTCTCTGGATCCACCCCCCCCCCCCAAAAAAAAAAGAAGAAAAAAATTGCCGTGGGATCTTTTTCTACCCGAGAATTCCAGGCAAGAACACAAACGAGTGACCACTATCTTGTTTGAGATCTTTACTTAGAAAAGTGCGCGAGAAGTTCCCTTGTATGCTAATTTGGCCTTTACGACAAGGGTTTGTACATTTAGTGTTTGACGACTAACTTATAACTGCTAAAATTATAAATTGCTTCTAGTAATAGCTTCCGTCAGGCTCCGGTTAGAGTACTCTCAACAAATAGATGAAATTGGCCCTTACAAAAAGTTTGGTAGTCTGCTGACTCTCCACGATCGTCATCATTTTAGTTTGGAAGACCACGTTATCAGCGAGATCGTTAGGCCGGAAGTAGCCATTGGAATAATCGTAAAATTCCGTCTGAAAGATCACGTTTTATTCTTTCGTATTGTTGAACTTAGGAGCGCATTTGAAACCACAAACAGCGAAAAACACACGCTGAGTTGACACGCGCTACGGCAGCACTGATCGTAAGTGGTGGCACTAATGTCCCTTCATCGTTTTGCCACACACGTCGCGGCAGAAGGGTGGTATGTGTCTTCCCGTATACCCTGCGATTTTATGGTGGCTAGTGACGGTCCTAATACTTAATGGTTTTGGACCTCTGTCCCTCTCTGGCTCTATCTCTCTATATCTGTGTATGGATGTGTGCACGTACACGCGCGTGTGTGTGTGTTGGTTTGTGTCTGTGTATACATATATGTATAATAAACAAATATAGGTATTTGTGTTTATATATATAATTATCTGTGTGTATATATATATATATATATATATGTATACACACATACATACATATACATATATATATTATACATATACATATGTATGTGTATATATGTATATATATACATTCTTTTGTAAATATACAAACACACACAAAGTCAGCAGAAGAGGCGTCAGAAAAGCCGATGTGCACACAAAGCCGCTCTCATAATGCTAAAAACACCTCTTCCGCGCATGTAAAAATTATTTATGAGAAAAAGAAATGAGAAGACATGAGAGCGCCTGTATTTCGCGTTGTTCTTCTTTCGAGAATAACGTTCATAGTAGATATATATATATATTTTTTTTTTTTTTTTTTTTTTTTTATCCTCTGTCTTCTTACTTTTGATATTTGTCTTCCTGTTCGTAATGCATATTCTTTATGTTTTACCTTGTTGTTCTTCTCTCTTACACTTCTTTAATGCTGTGATGTTATTTCGATTACTGTCATTGCTGTCGCTCTCAATATGAACTTTGAAAGAAATAATAATATTCTGACATTTGAGGACGACGTTGTTGACAGATACACTGCTGCATGATGTCAAACCAAGTGTTAGAGCAGTGGCCATCATATGATTTATTTCCCATGCGTGAATAACGTGGGGGTGAAACGGAACGGAATGAAGGCAGGGAAGGTGGGGGAGGGGCATTTAGATGAAAGACTGAAGGGAAGATACGCACATAGATGCACCACACACACACACACGCGCGCGCGCACACACACACACACACACGCGCGTACACGTACACGTACACGTACACGTACACGTACACGTACGCGTACATGTACACGTACACGTACACGCACATGCACACGCACGCACGCACGCACACATGAACACACACACACCCACGCACATACATACATACATACATACATACATACATACATACATACATACATACATACATACATGCACGCGCGCACGAACAAAAACATATGTGTGCATATCTACCTAAATGTATATTTGTGTGCGTGTATGAGTGCATGCATGTGTGTGTGTGTGTGTGTGTGTGTGTGTGTGTGTCTGTCTGTGTCTGTCGGTGTCTGTGTGTCCGTATGCGTGCTATTGCAACAATAGGGACAGCTTGAAACAGAATGAAGTAACTATGCATGATATATGTTTTTATCTTGATTTTGAGGTCATATGTCAGGTTCATTCCACGGGGGATAGTAGTTATAAATAATTCAGTGATATAAATAATGATAATGCTATTAATGATAAAACTACACATGACGATAATGTGAATATTGTCAATGATAATAATAATGTTAGTGATGATAATGCTTATCATAACAGTGATAGGATGATAGTAATGATAATGATAATAATACAAAAACTAAAAATAATAGTAAAAATGATGATGATTATCATAATTGTAATAATGATAATAATTATTATTATTTTTATCATCAATATTATTATTATTATTGTTATCATCATTATTATTGCCATTGGTATTGTTATTATGATAATTATAATAATAATAATATTAATATTGATGATAAAGATATAGATAACAACAACGATGATAATGTTGGTGTAATAATATCAGTAATAACGATAAGGAGAATAACAATAATAATGATAATGTTTATAATGAAGATGAGGATGATGTGGATATTGATAATGATAATGATTAGTATGATGATTATAATAGTAATAATGATAATAATAATAATGTTTATGAAAATAGTCACGATACACAGGTATAGATTGATATATATTTATACATTTACTATTTACATACCAATGCGATTAGCGATGCACAAACACCATGCCTGATCGTGAGAAGCAAGAAGCACCACCTCAGGGCCACCCTCACCCCCAACCTAAGTGCCCCCCCCCCCTTCCCAACCTCAAAGCGCAAGGCCACACACACAGACTGCCACAAGGCCACCCGGAGAGGCATCAAGGGCGTGCATCTCGCGTGGGAGAAGGGAGAGGGAGGAAGAGGAGGAGGGGGGGGGGGGCAAAGAGGGAGGAATGAGGAAGCGAGAAGAGAGGGAGGAGGAGAAGGGCGAAAACGAGAAGAAAAGGGTGGAGAGGGACGAGAACGGGGGGCAGATAGGGAGGAGGAAGGAAGCGAGAAGAGAGGGGCGGAGGAGAAGGCGAAGGCGAGAAGAAAAGAGCGGAGAAGGAGAAGGGAGGATTCGAGAAAAGAACGGAGAAGAGAGAGGGCAGAGAGAGGGCAAGAAGAAGAAGGGTGGGGGGGACTTAGGGGAACAGGGATAAGGGGAATAGGGGAGAGAGAGTAGAGAGGCACCAGGAGGGAATAGGAGGGAGTCCCCGGGGTGTAAACTTAGCATAGCACATGACACCTTACCGGACGCCCCTGTAAACAGCGTCGTCCCCATGATGGTTACAAAAAAAAAAAAAAAAAAAAAAAAAAAATGTAGGGAACGCTTGGTGAGCGAGGCGCTGGCATCTGGCGACACCCGTCCGCTCGCGCCCCTTGTAAGATGTCATGGGCGGCCAAAACGGTTGTGCGTGTGTTTGTTTGTGTTTTTTTTTCTTTTCTTTTTTAGGGAGGAAAACATAGGGAGTGACGAAAGAGGGAAATAAGGGAAAGGAGGGAGGTATGGAGGGGATGAAGGAGAGAGAAATATAAAGGGATAGAGGTAGAAAGACAGATTTAGACACATACACACACACACAGATATATATATATATATATATATATATATATATAGAGAGAGAGAGAGAGAGAGAGAGGGGGGTGATAATGGTGGGTATACCTTGTATATTTTTAGTCACATATTTCAAACAGTATAGACGGAAGGGCACAAGAAGTACTGACAGTTGTGTACACAGTTTATGTCGCCTCGTAACAGGCATAGGATCACTGAAGTTTCTCGTAACCGATAATAAGCTGCTTGTAGTTTATTTGATTATAGGTTTCATCACATTTCAGTTCCCTTTTTCTGTTTCCTGTTTCCATTTCCTTAATCTTTCCCTCTCTCCCTCCCTCATTCTGTCTGTCTGTCTCTTTTGCTCCCCCCCCCTCTCTGTCTCTTTCTTTCCTGTTGTTGTCCCTCCCTACTTCTTTCCTTCATCAACTCACGCATTCCCTCCCTCCCTGGCTGCCTCTCCCACTCTCCCTTTTCTCAATCCCTCCCTACCTCCTTTCCCCATGTTCTCCCTCCTTCCATACCTCCTCTCCCCCTGTTCTCCCTCCATCCCTACCTTCTCTTCCCCTGTTCTCCCTCCCTACCTCCTCTCTCCCTCTTGCTCTCCTCTCTTTCTCCCTTTTTCTTCGAAGTGATAATAGCGTGACGACATGCTAAATGCGGAAACAGCTTTGCCCAATCAGAATTCACGACCCGTACGCTACTTTCGACAAGGCAAGGCACGGGGAATGTAAATAAAACGGAACAAGGTGGGAGGCCACAGTGAGACAGAGAGGTAGGTTGGGGGTGAGGGGGTAGAAGGTATCGAAGGATGAGGGCGTGTGGGGGGCGGGGGGAATGGTAACATATGGAGGCGTGGATGGAGGTAAAAAGAGGGGGTGAGGAATAAGGGAAGTGGTAGTGAATGCGATTGGAGATCGTTAAATATTAATATAAATTCTTGGAAAAGAAAGCTAACAGATAAAAACGAGAAAGAAAGAAGTCAAAGATAAAACGCTGATAAAAAAAAAAAAGCTAATACA
>NC_061822.1:12052197-12069697 GCF_019202785.1 Penaeus chinensis
GTCTCTCGTTGAATCATTTATCAATTTGTTTGTTTTTGCTCTTTAAATTAGAGAAATAATAATTTAAATTATCATCATTAGCATAATTTTCATTATTGTTATAATAACTGTCATTGATATCAGCATCAGTAACAGCACCATCACCATTGACATAATTACCATCAACATATGAGTAAAATGAAGAAAAAGGAGAAGCAACAGAGGAAGAGGAGGTAAAGACAATTTCTTAAAGGCGTGAGAGCGAGTTATGGGCGTGCAGAAGAGTCGATTCATGGGCGGCTTGAAGATTGGGTGGTCAGGAGCATGGGCGTGGAGGAGAACGAGGGAGAATTAGTGATATGAAAAAGCTATGCCTTGAGTGAGCAGAGAGTATAGGCATCATGGGAGCATAGATAGGGTAGGGGTTGGGGGTGAGAGAATAGTCCACTGAGAGGAGAAGTAGACTGGAGTAGGTATATATGGAAAATCTATCTATCAAAGAGGATATGGGTTGGGTGGAGCATGGGCAGGAGTATATGGGTAAAGCATGGGAAGGTTGTGTGTGCAATTTTGTCTAAAGGGAGGTCAAGGGTGAAGGAATGGTCGGAGGGAGGGAGAGTGGGCGAGGGGCGAGCATGGGGAGAAACAGCGCTTTCAAGAGCGGAGCATGGGCGGGTGGGCGACCAATGATTACGCTGTTGGAATATGGGCGACGAGGGTGGAGCATGGGCGAGCGAGGGTGGAGCATGGGCGGGCGAGGGTGCAGCACGGGCGGGAGGGCGGGCGAGGGTGGAGCATGGGCGGCGCGCAGTGCGAGCTGCGAGAGGGAGGCAGAGAGGGCAAGCGGCGGCGCTCCCTCAGTCAGCCGGTGGCGTCTCCTCCCTCTATCGCGCGCCGCTGCTGCCAACTCGCCTCTGTCGCTGCTGCTGCTGCTCTTGTGACTCCCGCTGTTGCTGTTGCTGCCCCATTGCTGCTCAGCCGCTACTGCTGCTCTCACCCGAATCTGTTGCTAACCCAGAGCGCTTGCACTCGCTCCTCATCTCACTCTGCTGACTTCACTGATCGTCTCCTGCTCTCTTATCTGCTGCTAAACTACCACATGTGGAGTCGAGGAACCGCGAGACTTTTTCCCCTCGGCGGAAAGATGACACTGCTGTCATAGGTCAGCTCGCCCAAGCGGCTGACAGGCTACAGTACGTCTTCACAACCTCGTCTCCTCAACATCCTTTTCTTCACTCAACCTCGAGCGCTGTGCCTGTGAGGTTGCTCTATTTTGTGACAGTGCGAAAGACTAATTTTCATATCATTTTCCTTCAGTTCCTTTTCTTTATCTCCCCGTTGTGATACCCAAAAATGCAAAACACAAACAAAACGCTCCTAGAAAGGAGAGGTGTTCCGAGCCCGCTCCGACCCGCTTCCTAAGGAAGTCGCGTCGAGGCCCTGTGGTTATCGTCGTGGCGGTCCCTCAAGTACTGCCGACTGCGTGTAATGAGCATCTGATCCAGCTCCACGCACCAGTGATAAGTGCGAGCGTGAGTACACAAGTGTGGGAGAAGAGCAGCACATGTGTTGGGTCGCAGGAGGGGGCAGACTGCGGTGTGACGCCCAGGCTCGCTCATCCGACTCAATTACAAGGCAACCAGCACGAGGTGACGAGCGTGAGGTGACATGCCTTGCTTCCAGCCTGTTGGTCGTGACGTCGCCCAACCGCACCGCCGGAGGAAGTCATGTTGGCATCTCTGTGGTTGCTTCGCTGGTGCGAGTGATTGCGAGTGGAAGTTCATTTACTTCATCCACGTCTCGGTCTATGATGGTGTATTAAAGTGTACATGAATATAGTTTTTGCACTGGACGATTTTCTTGTAGCTGGACTGCAAGATCGTTCTGAAAAAAAAAAAAACTTATATTTTTGTGTTTTCTTACCGTGAGACATTTGTATGAAGAGGAATAGTGATAATTATTTTAAAAAACGAGACGTGTAACCTCCCACGAATATCTACAGATATTAGTAATATCGAGAAAGGAAACCACTTTCCTTTGTTTCCGATTGCATCATCGGTGAGCCGACAGCTGAACATTGTTTCAGTTGACATTAAAGAGCAGTAGTAAATCGGTGTGATAGTGTCCTTTAGGGAGTAGAAGTGCTTTAGAAAATACAAAACTGAAGTGTTGTGTGGTGTAGATTAATTAAATAGTTTGAGAAAGTCAAAATAGAACTCCGAAAAATAGTGTAAATCCAAAGTTGAACTTATAGCAGGTATTTGGTGTTAGTAAAATAGTCATAGAACATAATATTCAGAAACAGAAACGATTAGGGCTACCTATGTGATGTAAGTCGTAGCAGCCTAGATATTAACATTAGATGGCTTTTATTTATGATAAATGAGAGATGCACTCAGAAAATAAGTAAGTGTTGAGTTTCTCTGGAATCGAAATGTGGCATATTTAGTAGAATCCCTGTGCGCTTTTTATCGATAGATTGCGTAATATTGTCGTTCAGAAGTTGTTCAAAGGATGCTAACAAGTTAGCTGTTAATAGATTATAAGTAGCTGTACCCTATTGTATAATCAGTGTCAGAAATCAGTGACGTCTTTAGAGTAATATAAGAAAACCCTTTGTTCGTTTTCATGAAAATAACTGGGCTCAATAAAAAGTGCAGTTGTTGACAAAGATCTATTTCTTTCTTCTGAAAAGAAATAATTGAATATCTCATGCTTTCCACCTGTCAAGTGAAGTCCAAGCAGAATAAGGAGTAATTTCTGAGGTTCTCGTGATAACCGATATTACAACGAAATACAAAAGGGCAAACTAATTTGTTGTTTTTTTTCGTTTTATTTTTCTCTATTTTTACGGTTCGGTTTACATCTGGCGTATCCTCTTGCCCCATAAAGATACGTATCCTTTCGCCGTGACCATCTGCACAGAGGACTGCGCCAAAGGGTGATGCTGTTCAGAGGGCCTTGGGTGGTGCGCCGCCAACGCCTCCTCCTGCCACGCCTACTGACCTCAGCATCTTAACGCCTGCTAGACCTCTGCCTTCATCATGCTTCAGGTGCCCGAGATTCGAGCGCCTGACGAGGAGGCGGATGAGGACGATAAAACCTCCTCCTCCGGGCCTCTGAGCCTCTCCTCTCCGGCGATCTCTGTGCCCGCCGTGTCCCTCCACGTACCTTCGGATGACTCTTCTCCCGCCGGCGATGACCCCTGCGTCACCCTGCAAGTGCCTTGCATGGGGGACATGCCTCCGGGCCGTTTGGAGCCACCGCGGTCTCTCCACCTCTCGCTCCCGCCCTTCCCTCAGCCCAACATCCCCAGCCTTCTGCAGGTGCCTGGATTCCACGGTCCTCGGAGGAGACACTCCTGGATATGCGGGTATGTTGCGCGGAGTCAGGGCAGGCATGAACAGACAAAGCTTGCATGTTACGCGATAGGCAGTACAGGCGAAAATAAACAAACTTGCATAATCGCTAAACATGTGTAGGACAGTATGCAATACAGATTAATAAGCAAGCTTGAGAGTTTTATGATATGTCACACAAGTATATAGGATGATAGACAACAAGCACATGGAGGAATAAACATGTTTGACACACGATTCATAACACGCACGGGAAAAAATATACATCAGAGGATACAAAATGAGCAAAAACACAGATAAATGTTAGATAATATGCTACACAGACGCATGATATGGACATTAGACTAATACATATGTTAAATACGCATGGCAATAGTGTTACTGTGATACGAAATAAGCTGAAGTAGTTTAAGCACAAATGTGTTATTTTACATATCAGGGTCTTATATAATGGCTTCGTTGTTCCTACCTATTGAACGATGTTAGTAAGTGATTATTTTCTTATCTTTCTCATTAGACTTCTTACGGCTTATCTTCTGATAACAGGTCTGAAATACGGAGAATGAGTAATTTAGTAAGATACCTTCTCGAATCAAAGCCTTAAGATTTTTTTTTCGGTAATTAGACATATACAATAGATTTGAGTGTTGTAACTTTACATTGATAATGGCAACATAACGTTCATTACGCAACAGTGACTCTGAATAACGTTCATTTCTCATTTTGACAAAAAAAAAGGTTATTTCTATATTTTAGATAGACGAGTACATCTGGTATGCTAATTTCATAGTCAGTGGTTTGCTCACCCACTCATGCAGCTCAATTCCTGTGTACGTTTGTTCGTGGCAAAGTTTGTAAAATTTATGCCCATGGGTGGTTTGAACTATAAAAAATATCATTAAAGTTATTGCTGCGAATGAAAACGAAGCAAAAACAAAACAAAATCAAAACAAAACAAAAACAAAAAAGTAAGAAGGCAGGATCAACTGAGTCCGTTAGTTCAGCAATTTCAAAGAGAGATTAGATAACTTTATCGATCTGAATTTCGTAAAGAACACATGTTTCCCGTCATCGTAGAGTAGAGTTCATAGTTTGCTAATATGTATTTGTAATGTCACAGTTCACATAAATTTACTGCTGAATAAGTATACTTAGTATTCATGAAACCAAACGTTAAAGGAACGCAATCGCGCGCGCGCACGCTTGCGTATCTGTGTGTGCGCGTGTGTGTGTGTGTGCGTGTGTGTGTGTGTGTGTGTGTGTGTGTGTGTGTGTGTGTGTGTGTGCGTACATTATGAATATATATACAGATATACACACACATACACATACACACGCATATATATATGTGTGTGTGTGTGTGTGTGTGTGTGATGTTACACACACACACACACACATATATATATATGTGTATATATATTTATTTATACATATATTTTTATATCTAGCCATATAGATAGATGTTTGTGTGTGTGTGTGTGAGTTATGTATATACATGTTTGTATACATATATTTTTCTCTCTAGCCACCTATCTACCTACCTATCTATCTGTCAATCTATATATCTGTCTATCTATCTATCTATATATCTATATATATAGATATAAATTATATATATATGTATGTATGTATATATATATATATATATATATTATATATATATAGGCATATATATCTGTGTGTGTGTCTGTAGTTTTACACACACATATATATCTGTATATGTATATATATATAGATAGATAGATATAGATATATGTGTTACACACGCACACATATGTATATATATGTAATATTTATATATATACATATACACTCATGCATTTATAAATAGATGTGTATATATATAAATGTATATGTATATATAAATGTATGTGTATATATGTGTACATGTATGTATATTCATATATACATATGTATATATATACACATAAATATGTTTATACATAGATATTTATATATATATATAAATAAATGTGTGTATATATACACACATACATATAAATATATAAATATATATATACAAGTATATATAAATAACACATACATACATATATATATATATATATATATATAGATATATGTATATATATATACAAGTATATATAAATAACACATATATACATATATATATATATATATATGTACATATATATACAATATAAATACTCATGTATGTGGGTGTATGTGGATATGTGGCTTCATATGTATATATATAAGTATATATGTATATACATATGTATGTATGTATATATATATGCATATATGAATATACATACATATACAATATATACACATACTCATGTATGTGGATGTGTGCGGATGTTTAGCTGTGTGTATATATATATATATATATATATATATATATATATATATTTCTATGTATATATATATTGCATATTTCTAAATATTTATATATTTGTTTTTACATAAACATACATATATGTATATATATATATTTATATATGTATATATATGTGTATACATGTATATACATATATATATACATATATACACATATATATATATATACAAATATATATAAATATATATATATATATATATATATATATATATATACACACATGTACAAGTGTGTGTGTGTATTTATTTACATATCTTTATTTTTATATATATATATATATATATATACATGTATCTATATATGTTTATATATTCTTACTTATGTATATGTATATATATTCTTACTTATGTATATGTATATATATATACTATATATATGTTTGTATATAAATATTATGTATATCTATAAATATACATATATGTATATATTTATGTTTATATGTAAATGTTTGTATATATATGTATATATATAAAATTGCGTATTTATTGTGTACATACAGACGCAATTTCGTTATATATATGTATATATACATATATTTGTATGTTTTTTTATATTTATATATATATGTGTGTATTTATGTCTATATATGTATGCATATTTATGTATATATATGTATATATGTATATATATGTATATATATGTATATGTGTATATACACACACTCACATACATATGTGTATATATATTTATATACATATATTCACACAGGTACACACACACACACACACATATATATATGTGTGTGTGTGTGTATGTGAGTTTGTATGTATGTGTGTATCTATTTATCTATCTATAAATATATGTGTATGAACATATATATATATTTATGTATGTATGTATGTATATACGATTTATATATATATATATATATATATATATATATATGTGTGTGTAAATATATGTATATATATGCATACACATATATGTGTGTGTGTATGTATTTATATTTACACACACACACATACATTCATATGTCATATACACACATTCATATGCATTTATAGATGAGTGTGTATGTGTTTGGCCCATACCATTCTCTCTGTATGTGTATTTCTCTTTGTATGTGTCTCTAGGTTAAGTATGTACGAATGGATGGATAAATGGATTGATTTTTTTGTTTCATCTGTTAACCTGGGAACGTACCACCTTTGTAATGCAATAAAGAAAATCAGCTGAGCAAAATATGATCCGTGGATAATATATTTATTTTTGTGTATTGAGGAACATGGAAACCAGCTGTTATATTTTGGTTTCCTTTATGTTTTAAATTCTGATTCTGTGATTTTCCGTTAAGGATTTTTTAGATTGAGAAAAAATATATTTATATATGCAATCAAACTGTTTAGTTTAAGGAATGGCAATTAGATTCTTTTTAAACATTCTTACCTAGCAAGGACTAGGCGCATATTGTTTATTTAGATGTACCAGTTTCATTACAGTCAAAGTTAACGGTTCGGCTTGGAATCAGTTTCATACCACAACGACCGAAGTATTAATCATACCCCTTAGTTCAGCACACTTGACAAGTAGTATTAATGAAAACTATCTCCTATAAAAATGTTCACTACTAAAATGCTTTTAAGTAGCTTGTTTTATAACGAAGCCTCATCAAACACACTTTGATGCTCATATATTGTTAAATAAAACTACCGTTTGTTGCCACATATTGATATTAAAGTAATTTAGGCCTCCATGTTTATCATATGCTTGAGAGCTGCAAACATATTTCCATATATATAAGAATTGTAATACGCAAGCAGTAAATATATGCATGAATACCGCGGGACAAAGTGAGCATTTGCATATGGTATTTTTTGTACAATTCAGTTGTTATGATCCGCAGAGTGTTGTCCATTAAACAAAGATGTATATACTTTCATTCAGTGGAGAATAATAAACCCAAAAATGTTATTAGAATATGAAATAACTTTCGAATCTTATATTTACGCCAGAAAATATCATCATAAATTTCAAAAGATATTTTGTGTTGGTTGCACAAAAGAAAAGACGTCGATAGTAACTTCCAATTGACACTCTTCAATACTGGAAAGAGAAATGCGATATGTGATACATTGTTTTGAAAAAGACAGAGGAGAAAGATAAATAAATAGCTAGAGAGAAAGAGAGTGAGAGTGAGAGTGAGAGAGAGAGCGAAAATAGACAACATTCAAATAAATAAACTCATAAGCTATGCATATAAAAGAGAAAAATATATTGATAGTATGTCTTCCCCATGTTTCAACATAGCCATGCTATCACTGTGATAATGGACTGGATCTTGTGCTGTGCTGTTGGTATAGACAGTTTCGGTAAAGGTGATGTCTGCAAACGTCATACTCCATTAAACACTGTCCCTCGTTTCCCCCTCTGTGTTCTTTGGCAACATCCCCTCTTTGTAATATCATTATGAACCAGAATATAAAGGGATGATGTGTTGTTACATGCAGACAGAGAGGGGAGCCTTTCACATGACATGGGGAACAGGAAAATCATTAACCTACGAGTAAATTAGAAAAATATAGAAAAGAATAATAAAAAAAGAACGAAAATGTTGGAGTAAACCTATCTTAAAGGAGAAAATTAGCCTGTAAATATATCCCCCTAAAAAAATAATAACAATATTAAAAGGATACGGTAGGGCAAATTAACGATTTACATCTAAAAGTGACTTTGAATTTGTATTAGATATACTACACGTAATTTCAAAATCACATACTGTTAAGTTCAAAGGGAACAAGGCTCCTGAAGAGAAGAAAAAAAAAAAAACGTGTTCAATTTTGACTAATTAAGCTACATGCAAACTATTAAACAACTTGATAGAAATATTAATTAGGTGTCACTAATGATGATCAAAGCTTCGGGAATTTAACATTCAGGGCATCAATTGATAAAATGCCAAAACGATTCGCATAAAGTTTTTAATATATATTTTTTACTGATGCACATAATATACCCTTGTATAATGTCTTGTCTAATAATTCCGATTCAGTTCTAATTCAGTGTTGATGATACGATACCAATGTTGATAATTATAATGTGAAGCTAGAAGCAGTTTTTGAAATAATAATAACCACAGCTAAAACTGGGATGATTCATTCTCACACACACACACGCGCGCTCGCGCACATGCGCGTGATATATGTATATATATGAATATCAGAGTGTGTGTGTGTATGTGTCAGTGTCCGCGTAAAGAGGAAAAGAGAGAGAGAGAGAGAAGGGGGGGGGGGTGATAACCATACAGACAGCGACAATGAGACAGCCTGGCAAGTCTTTGTATGCACGGAACGTAAATTGCTTTGGTGCCAACCGTAGTTGAAAAGTATTTTGTTTGATCGCCATTTGATTGATAGGAGCCAATTAAAATTCATATCACCATAACTTTAATAAAGCCATACCTCGTTAATAAAAAACTTACACAGTAAAAATATTAAGCCCCATATACGGATGGTTACCCATGAGAGGATAAAACAAACATTTTAATTGAATAATTTAGCGTTCTAATAACAGCTGAGAGGTTATAAGGAAATTCCTCTTAAAAAGCATGTAATAAAATTGTATTTTATAATCACTTTTTATGTTTTCTTTTACTGTGATGTATATTGATTTTATGTAATGGCATCAAGTAATGAAGAATTGTTATTGATACCTTCACCGAGATTATCAGTTGTACTACTATTGGTATTTATATAGCTGTTCATACTAGTGTTGTCATGAGCTCCATTATTATTTTTCGCCGTCTTACTTTCATTATCATTGTTGCTATTATCATTATTGGTGTATATTATTATTATTATTATTATTATTATTATTGTTGTTGCACATGTCATCATCATCAACATCATCACCATCACTATCACCATCAACATCAACATCAACATCATTATCATCATCATCGCCATCCTCACATCATCATTTGACGCGAATAGATAATTCCCCCTTTCTTTATGTGGACCAAGTGCTAATGCAACTTATCCTTAATGTTGGTCCTGTACGCTGTTTACCACTTAAGTTTATATATATATATATATATATATATATATAAATATATGTATATGTATATGTATATGTATATGAACACACACACACCACACACACACTCGTGTACACACCCATACACGCACGCACGTATACACACACACACACACACACACACACACACACACACACACACACACACACACACACACACATATATACACACACACACACTCACACATACATACATATATATGTATATATGTATGTATGTGTATATATATATTCATATATATGCGTATGTGTATATATGTATATATGCATATATGTATGTGTATACACACACACACACACACACACACATATATATATATATATGCATATGTATATATATACACGTGTATATATACATATATACATGTTTATACACATGAATACACACACACACACACACACACACACATGTGCATATGAGAGTAGTACCTATTACCAGGAAATCCATCATCACTAAAAAGACTGTGAGCATGACCTTGCCTGCCGGAGGTGTGACATGGGCCTTCTTGGGTGACGGGGGGAGGGGGGGGGGCAAAATGCCTCCATTATTTTGACTGGGCCTTAGTTTCTGGATCATAGTGATGGACCTAAGTTTCATCCTGTGTAATTAATCTGTCAAAAAGTCCTCCTTCATGACTAAAAGAGCCTAGGAACAATGGACCCGCCCCTGCTTCTGAGAAGGTGCGAGTAGCCTGGAAACCCACTGAGCAGACAAGTTTTGCATAGGCAGATGGTCATGAATGATCTTGTCCACGGATGCAACACTAATCTTGACATCTTGGGCTAACTGACGAAAAGAAATACAGTAATAGATGATGTCCTTATCAATGGCAGACTGGGGTCGCCCTGGGATAGGAGCCGTTTCCGCAGATCTACCACACCTGAACTGGCGATGCCAATGTATAACAACGCCATATGATGGAGCATCCTCCCCATATTTTTAAAAATTTCATCGAAGGTCTCTTGTGGTTCCATTTTCACACCTTCGCCGCTTCAACAGAAAACATAATACGATTTGAGGACTAGAAATCAACACATGACCTACAGAGATGTGAAAATTCAGCCTCCAAAGATATGCGAAAGTGGATCAGGGGAAACCTTTAATGAGCGCTCCTCGTCAAACAAACACGCACACACACCCATATCATACATACATATATTTATATACGCTTTTTTATTCTTCTCACGTTTCTGAAATTGATATGGTTTTACTCAATAGCCTTTTTCTTCTCTTCTGTTTTCTTTTCAACCTCATATTTCTTTTCTTATCTTTAATACTATCATCCTCGTAAATGTTTAGTATTATCATTGTTATCATTTTTATTGATGTAATGACAATAATAATAGTAGTGGTAGTGGTAGTATTGATAATGATGATGGTAATGATGATGATGATAATAATAATAATAGTAATATTCGGAATCATAGTCATAAATCACAAAAACAATAATAACGATAATAGCAATCTTAGCAGTAATTCTTCAGCATTAGCATTATTATCATTAATACATGTATATGTTTCTATATTTTCATATTCATTCTTTGCCATTTTTTCATTGATAAACATTGATCAGAATATCTCCTTCGTATCAGCACCAATATATTCAAATACATAGTTTATTTTACCATTCATTATTTAAACATCTATCGAATGAAACCTTTTCTTTCCCTTATTTTGTTCTAAGCGTTTGAGTCTTGACGATCGTTCAAGATTTAATTCTAATCTTTATCAGAAAAGTTTCCAGAATGATTTTTCTAATTTCTCAATGAAGATTATAGCTCTCTCTCTCTCTCTCTCTCTCTCTCTCTCTCTCTCTCTCTCTCTCTCTCTCTCTCTCTCTCTCTCTCTCTCTCTCTCTCTCTCTCTTCTCTCTCTCTCTCTCTCTATTTGTTCGCCTTTTCCCATTCTCATACGAACACAAGAAAGCCGATAAAGCTGCGGGGGAAAAATACGAAAGAGAAAGAGAAAGGGAGAGACGGGGAAAAAAAAAAAATGCACGGGACGAAGGGGGAATGGCCATGGCACGAGCGGACAGGAACTAACGAGAGAGCGAACAACAAATAATGAAAGGAAGGGGAAACGGGAAGTTAGTAATCGAGAAAAAATAGAGATAGAGACATAAATAAATAAGAATAGGGTGTGGAGAGAGTGAAAGGGTGGGAGAGGGTACGATATGTAAAAAGATAGCCAGAGAGAGAGAGAGAGAGAGAGAGAGAGAGAGAGAGAGAGAGAGAGAGAGAGAGAGAGAGAGAGAGAGAGAGAGAGAGAGAGAGAGAGAGGCACCATTGCTATTTTGATGTAACCTCTAAGTAGCGGTATTTGCGTAAAATATTCGTGGGTAATAGAATATGCAATGAAACCATGGGTAATGCGATGAAAATGCAGTTTGTTGATTACTGTTTCAAAGAATTCCTTTATTCCCACGTGAATGATTTATGAAATGTAATGATACTTACATCCCCCTTGGTGCCTGTTATTTTCCGCCGAAGTGATAGTTATTCAGACACGTATTTTCCATGTTTGTACATAGGTATGCTTCTTTTTTAACTGGAAACATTGAACTTATTATTTAAAATGTGGGAGTATGTGCATGCATTTTATAACCCCCTGCTAAATATACGTACACATGAAAACAAACTGTCTCACAACCTGTCTATTTCTTGTTTTTATATAAGCATGAAATATACCAAACAAACGACGCTCTTTCATAAAACTTTCATTCCACACGATCTAGTCATTAGTCAGCTTGCTGCACTAACAAGATTCAATTAGAGTAGCGGCAGAGTTTTCCGAAATTAATCTCTCCAGCTGAGAGTCTTTGCCGATCGGCTGTCTCCAAGCTGTCTCGAGACTCGTCGACCGATACGTCTCGATTGCGGATTCGAATCACCGGGTTTCTGGTTCGATTGCTCTTTTCATCTCTTGGGCGGATTTTGTGCTTTAGGTTACGTGAGGTTCTCCGTTACTTTTGTTCTTTTGTGTGAGGTTTATTTTGGTTCGTATAGTATTGGAAAATAGAGGATCTGTTCGCCATTTTTTTTGTTTCAAATCAATCTTTTCAAAGTAATAATAATATTATTGATAATAATAATAACGATGACTATAATGATAAGATATCAACCGCAAGATAACTGTATACTAAAATGTATACTAAAAGTACAGCTTCTGAGAACTAACTTTTTCATCTAAGGAATCTAAACAGATAACCTCTCATATTCATTTAACAAATAAAAGGAAGTAATGTATGTAGTTTCCAAGTTTCGTGAGCCTTTTAGGCAATATGCAACGGTTCACCGGGATGAAAGGGGAGGAGGGGAGAAGTGAACAAGATTTGAACAAGATAACGATGAAAAAGTTGACGTGTGTAATGTTTTGAGCTAATGTTTAGACAAAAAAACTTTTAGAATTCGAAGTTCGCGTTAAATGAACCGAGGAGAGATAAAATAGCAGTAAATGGCAGGCAATAAAAAAGAAAATCGGATATTGAAGATCACGTTTTACATGTAATAAACTAATAAACGGTCGCCAAGAAGGAACCAAGAAACTGAAGCGAAAGAGAACGACAAACGAGATAGTAATAGTAAAGGAAGATATTTTTATGTCACAGTTGGAACTGCAATAGAGTAATGGCTTAACAGCACCCCCTTTGCGATTATAATTGTGATTATGATGGATAATAAACATGATAGCTTCAAACTCACGTTCCACTATTTTATGATGCCAAATACAAGTGTACATAAAGGCTATTTTATCCATTTGATAACTCGAGGGAGACAACCTTATCGTCTACGGCTGAAAGTTATGAGCGAGGACGTAAGACACAAGAAGCCATATATCATAAAGTCTGAGCCATAACTCTTTCTCTTAATACGTTGCTCCCATTTGCTTTTCCCTTCTCTTTTTATATACGCATTAGGAGGTGAGAAGACAGTCATGGCTGATGAAAAGGGTAATAGCATGGATGATAAAGACGGCACACAAAAGGGGAGAGAAATTGTGAAGAAAGAAGTAAGCACATGGTTCGTTAGATGCCCAACTTTCTTCGTGAAAAATTGTCCAATTCAAGTGTGCTTATATGTGTAATATGAAACAGGTACGAATTATATATATATATATATATATATATATATATATGTATATATATACATATATGTGTATATATATACATATACATATACATATACATACATACATACATACAAACATCCACATACATACACACACACACAATATAGCTATATGTAATATATATATATATACATCTATATGTATATATGTATATATACAATATGTATATAATATATATATGATATATATATAATACACACACACACACACACACTCACACAAATATATATATATAGCGACAGACAGACGAACGGACGGACAGACAGACAGAAACAGACAGAGACAGAAAGGGACAGAAACAGAGACAGGGACGGACACAGACAGAGAGATAGATATAGAGTTAGATATGGATGGATAGAATGATAGATTAGACAGAGCGAAAGAGAAAAACAGAGACAGAGACACAAACAGACACAAACAGACTGAGTAAAACATACAAGAAAGAGAGAGAATTACAGAATGACAGACTCAAGCGAACAGCCAGTCAGAGAATAAGGAAAAAGGAACAGGACAAAGCACAAAACCACATTGGTACACAAATGTCATAGATATCAAAGCTTTAGTTTAATGATAATATTAGGAGATTGATATTAATGCTGTCAGGTATCATTATATAAAACCCGATTAAATCATTAATTCGCAATCTCTCTTAAAAATACAGCATCAAATGTTATGAATACTTTATCTAGATTATATAAAAGTATAAAGCAAAAATAATTCATTTCTACTTTTCCTGTCCCCTTTCCTCGCAGTGAATTATTATTATTGTCATTATCATCATCCTAACCACCACCACCACCACTACCACCATCACCACCACCACCACCACCATCATCACCACCATCAATCATCATTACCGTCATCATTACTACGTATACATTGTGATGTTCAGGAATAATTAGGATCAAATTATTTTTTTTTATGTTGTAAGTGTTATGGCCATATTGATTACAATCTTTATTGCATTAATGACGTATCGTTAGAGCGAACACTAGAGAAAAGGAGTTAATATATAGATATATTGAAAGGTAGAGAAAGAATGAGAACGACGACGCTGATATTGATTACAATCTTTATTGCATTAATGACGTATCGTTAGAGCGAACACTAGAGAAAAGGAGTTAATATATAGATATATTGAAAGGTAGAGAAAGAATGAGAACGACGACGCTGACGATAACGAGAGAGAGAGAGAGAGAGAGAGAGAGAGAGAGAGAGAGAGAGAGAGAGAGAGAGAGAGAGAGAGAGAGAGAGATGAGAATGGGTGAATGAGTGAATGAGTGAGTGGGTAGAGACAGAGAGAGGATGAGAAAGAAAGACGGATAGATAAATAAATATATATGTTTATATATATATATATAGAGAGAGAGAGAGAGTATAAGAGAAAGAGAAAGATGATTAGATGGATAAATACAAAGAGAGAGAGAGACAAAGAGAGAATAAATGAACGTCATTCTAAGGAAAGTCAGAATGTTTTTGCATATCTTGGACCTTTGCTAAGAAATGCAGTACAAAGGTTTCCAATATCCGATTTCGGCATTTATTTGCACATATCAATGCTTAACTTCCAGGATTCTTTCTTCGTTTATCCATACTGTTTAATATATTTGTTGTAATTGTTGCTGTTAGCATCGCTATTTTTAGCACCGTAGTTATTATGATTGAATTGAAGATATATTATTTAATTAATCTTCGTCCCCGTTCCCTTCTTTCTTGAGTGTGCATTAAATCAAATACATTTCCATCAAAGGATAATGTAACAATAGCACAAATATTTAATCGTTTGATATAAAATTCTTATTAGAAGTAACAGAACATTTCAGAGGCTTTCAGAGACATTCAAAGTTTTAAAAGAAATTAACCAAGTTAAAAAAAATAAGAAATATCATAAGCTCAGCTTAGAAACTCAAAGGATCTGAAGTCATTCACGTAATATGAACCCTAATGTATCTAAGTCATTCCCTATCATACCTATTATCCCCCTTTTTCTTTTCCTCCTTTTTTCCCTATCCCTTACTCCCTATTTCATTTCCTGACCTTCCCAACCCTACCACTTACCCCTACTTTATTCCCTCTCTCCCCTCTCTTACCTACCCTTTACCCCTACTTCACTCGCTTTTCCCTTTGCCTCTCCCTACCTCTTACTTCCCCCCCCCCCCCCTCATTTCATTCCCTCTCTTTCTTTCCCCTTCCCTCCATTCTCTACTTTGTGGTGGAACGAAGATTGAGCTTCTTTGGGTTCAGACCAACAGAAAGGATCCGATAAATCAAGAAAATCAAAGAAACCGAGAGAAAGGGAAAGAAGGGAGAATAAAAAAAGGAAAAAACGGAGAAAGAGAGAAACAAAATTGTGATCACATTGACGGTATTTGTCACTGGAAGAAGCAATAACCTTTCTCTGGTTTGATCATAAATCAGTCTTTAGTGTTTTAGCCATTGGCGTATCTCTCCTCAGGGAAATATTTGCATGTTGATTTCTTTTTTCTCTCTTACTCTCATTTATTGGCTTATTGAGTGTGAACTTTTCCCCGGTGGGTGGGAGACAGAGGAGAGGCCGAGTGAGGGAGGAAGGTCTGTTTGCGAACAGAGAGAGCCTTTTTTGTGCTAACCTTTTGCTACGTTTGTTTCGTCTTATCATGTTTTGTGTTGTACATTTGATAGTAACTTTATCTGTGCTATTCCATTAATCTATCTGTATATTTGTCTTTATAGATAAATATTGGTGTCTATCTATAGACCGATTTATATTTATACTGTATTCATTTATCTGTGCATCTATCTGTATACATGTACATACACATACATTAACATTCACAGACACAGATACAAAGCACATATATATGTATATGTACATGTATATGTATGTTTATGCAAACAAAATATGTTTTAATGTATTTCATTTGACCTACACCGACTAATCATAAGCGATACAGATACTGTTTATTCGTCTTAAATAAATGAACCTGTGAGATATTTATCGAAGTATATTTACTGGGAAAATACATATGCAAACTGACTTCTTCGTGAAAAAGGAGAGAATGAATAAAAAAAACAAAAAAAGCTTTGGAATTGAACTTCTTTTAGTTCCCTTCGTCATTTTAGTTTATATAAATTCGAGTGGCAATTATAAACTCCCGATCAGCTGGTGTACAAGTGTGGACATGCCCCGATAACTGTGATCATCTGGAAGGAGAAGCTTGCAAACGCTCTCATATTTTCTCTCTTTTCTTTTTTATGTTCTAAATACACGAGCAATCACGCCTCATTCACTTCAGCGAATATCTGTAGTATTGTAGTAACATGCCAAAATTATTGTGTATGTACACTTAACGTACACAATTTCTGCCCAGCGAGGTTTTTCGTGCGTGGGCGTCAAGGTTACACTAATGCTTAGCGTCGTTTCCGAATGCATTCAGCTAGTAAATTCGTAATACTTTCATTCAATTAACTCGTTTTTACGATCCATCATTTCAGATTGAAATATTGTTGTGATGACGATGATTTTAGTTTTCGCGTCAGTGCATTTTCATGAATAAAAAAACGGGAATTAATGCCTAGGATACTGTTTGTAACCCAACATAAAACCCCAAAAACCATTCACGAAGAAAAAAACACTTATCTTATTTAACGATAGGTAGC